>NW_022900927.1:25325062-25342002 GCF_012274545.1 Fukomys damarensis | reverse complement strand
AAAAAAAGGTCCTTGGCCCAAGGAAGAGTTATTTTAAGCAGGCATTTAAGGAATACCAGCATTCAAATGAAGTTTTAGCCTTATATGTATTTTAGTTACAGCAAACACCACTTAAATAAATACTTAAAAGCTTAAATAAATACTTTCATAACTGAGCCCAAGTCACCATTCATCAGAGTTATATTTGGAGTCTCATCAAATGCCAGAATAGATGTTTTAGCTGCTCTTCAACTCTGTGCATAGAAATAAGATTCATTTAGGGTCCAGAAAAACAAAGGGCATTTGCCTATGCTACAAGATGCAAAAGCAGAGCAATAGAAACCCCACTCAGCACATCGCGCATATTTAATAGTCCATAGGAACAACGTCCCAGCTTTCAAAGTTCTTCCCTTCCAAGTTTTATGAAGCTAAGCTGGCTAAGGTTCCAGAGCCACCTTCATTCAGGAACTGTACAGCAGGCCACTTGCTATCCACTTGTGGTTTCTTCTACTCTTTTTTTTTTTTTTCTGTTCACTCTAATTTTGCGAAGGAAAATCTCTTGCACGTGTAATTCTGGGTGAAAATTACACAATTCATAGTGATCCAATTTTTAAAATGGTGGTTTATGAAAGGCCTTATTAAAGATGTATTACAACTTGCTATTAATCTATTTTTCTACAGAATTATTTTTAGCAATTTTCCAACATAGGGTGTATGTATGAAATTGCCAAGCATGCCTGCTGAACCTAGAAAACAGGCCTCTCCTTGTCTATTTATGACTCTATGGTCCTGAATTTGCAGTGTGGTTTTCAGCTATCCTCAGTAGTGAAATGGGTACAAGAGCTGGCTGGTGCTGGCTCCTAAATGCTAATTGTGCACATTTTGTCCCAATTCCATTTACAGAAACCTTGGCAGGTTGACAATATCTACACCTTGGACAATGGCAAGCACTACAAATATGAGAGCTTCACCTTTCAGAGGCCTAACTGCTAAATAGTTAACACAAAACTGTGCATGAAGTATGATATCCACATGCTTCATGGGATAAGTTTTAGAGGCAGTGTTGACAAGAGTGTGGTTTCTCTGGTGTGAAAAACTATAATAGTACACAAGGTCCTAATGAGATAATTAACAACGTGAAATAGGAAGAAAAGGGCTAAAGGTGTAGGGAAAGTGGGAAGGGTGGGGGAAAGGGAATAAGGGAAAAGGAAAAAATATGAGAAAATGAAAAAATGGAAATAAAGTGTTTGTAGATGGGGAGGTGGGGAGGTGGGGAGGGGATGAAGGGAGGTCAGGGACATGAGGAAAAAATGACAACAAAGACCTGTCATGTAAAGGTGCAAGGTCCCAATGATGAATGTAACTGTAATGTATACCTAAAATGTACCAATAAACTCAATAAAAAGAAAAAAAAGAGAAGTGTGTGCTTTTGCTATTTCCTATGAAGATTACAACTCTTCTGATTTTGAAAGTAATTACCAGTATACGTATTTATTTTAAATATGGTTTATTATAAGGCATTTGAACCATTAAAACCATTACAGAAAATCATTAATGAAGAACTGGATTTCCTGTTATTCTTTTAAAGAAAACTAACTTTCAAATGATAGGGACTCAGCTAGAATTTAATGCAAAGTGATATGTGAGCTGGTCCAGAACACATCTAGCTCATCACGAAGCTCCACTTACCTCTTAGTATAAGAAAAGACTTACTAAAGGTGCCGTTAACATCCTTCAAAAGTTTTCTCACTCTGGGCCTCCAAAGGTTAGCTGGAATGGAAGGAGGAACTAAGAAGTTTATAGATTTTTAATTTGGAGTTTGATTGGATAATATTCTTCTTCTCCCCTTTTGGTCAGCAAGGATAACAGAATGAATCAGACCTTGCTAAACAGAAACTGGCTTTGCTCACAGCTAAATGATAACTACCTCTTTAATTATCAGAGCAAATCTATCAACAGGGCCTTCTAGAAAGAATTTTACATTTGGCAAACCACAAATCATCAACTTAAACCTGGTTCTAATTCCCAGACATTATGTCGTTTTATTTTTCTTTTAATACTGTTTGTGAATAAGTCTGCAAAGATAGAGAAATGTATTGATCATGCTCATCACAATGAAACTACTGCCCAGACACTTTTACAGCTTTCGTGATAATAATATGACCTGGAACATCTTGAGCAGAGAGACAACTTAGTCATTAAATTATACACATATCTATCTATGACATCATTTTTCTATTAAAATATTACCAGATCCAGTAACTATTCTCTTGAGACTGAAGTATTTTATCCAGATAAAAATACAACAAAAAAGTATCAGCTTTCAAACAAATGATTACATTTGTGAGAGTTTTAGTTTGATTTTTCAAGCTAGCAAAACTGTAGCCAATGCTTTCATGAATTTTAGAAGCAATATCAGAAGAATTTATTTATGGACAGTTTATTAGCAATACAGAATTGACAATTTCATGGACGTGAATGATGATGTCTCAAAAAACTAAAGAATTATAAAATTAGGATTTGGAATCTCTGATATCATCTCTCATGAAGAAAACAAATGGTGAGATTAGGGAATTGAGAGTGAGAAATACTAAGGTAGCTAAGTGAAGTCCCAGGACTAAACCAGACATCTGATTTCTAAAACCATTTCCATGGTTAACCATAGTATTTACATAGTTACAGTTGTTTCTCCATTTTTCTAGGGGAACGTTATTACATTTCAAATAAACTAGTTTGTGTAGTGTCATCATTTATTAAATTAAGTATTACTATAAGGCACTTTTACAATGTATATGTTGAAATATACAATTAACTTTTTTAGGTTAACCATGTTACATTAGATTTTGCCAAGAGTAGGCATTATATATCTGAAGAAATGATTGAGTCCAATAAAGATCAATGTATTTCAGCAAGAATTATGACTCACAGAAAAATAAAGACCAAAAATAAATAAATCCTTGGCTACTTAACATGCAAACCACAATAATAGAGTTGGGTCCTTGCTTTCTTTCAAATTGCATTGCTTACTACTTAACTCCCCATCAATTTAATATTTTGGTAATGCAGATGAAAACCACAAAAACAACCCAGTGGCTCAGTTACTCACACCAAGCCCTCATTATGCCTCCTTAGTGATCATAAATAGGACTCTACATTGGGGAAAGCACACACACACACACACACACACACACACACACACACACACACTGTTCTATGGAGACATCACATTCTGAATTCAGTCCCCAAGTAAAAAGTCTCAGACACTTTATAAGATGGGGATTACCCTTTGGGGAGTTGATTATCACTATTCTTTCAGCTCTACCCTTGGGTACTCATCTTGCATGTGTGACTTTCTAGTTGTAATATTAACTTATTAGTTTTAGACGTTTAGAATTGGGAGTGGTCTGAAAGGTCTGGCCTCACGCAGAGAATCCTTTAGCAATGCAGAGATCCCATTGTCAAGAAAATCTTACTGAGGTAACAAGAACACCATATCCCTTTTGTAGTACTTCACCAAAATTCGTAACATCGGTGTGATGATGAGAAAATGTCAGATAAACGCAGAATAAGAGGCATTCTACAAAATACTGGGCCACAACTTTTTTTAGTTCAAAGGTCAGAGGACACAAGTGAAGACAGGGAAACTGTCATCAATTGGAGGGGACAAGATGACTATACGCAAGGTGGTAAGTAGATACTGAAACAAAAAAAATATATTTTAGATGTTATGGCCTGAATATTGGTATTTTCTCAAAATTTGTACGAATATTACCTAATATTCAATATGATAATATTAGGAGCTGATTAAATCATGCAGACTCCCCTCTCATAAATGAGTTTGATACTCTCGTAAAGCAGGTCAGAAGGAGCTCTACTGCCCTTCCACCATCTGAGCACTCAGAAAAGGTATCCCGTGAGGAGACACTGAATCTGCAGGTGACTTGATTTTGAACTTCCCAGGCTACAGAACTGGGACCAATAAATTCGGTTGTTTTTGTTTTTGTTGATGTTTGCTTGATGTATATATCAAACATACACATATGTATAGACATTTTTATTAATGCATGTTAGTAATACATAACGGTGATATTTGTCTTTGGAAACTGGTAGGTGTATAAAACGTGTCTCGTTCATTTTCAGTCCCTTTTCCCACTTCTCACTTTTCTCATCCTCCTCTTGATTCTCTTCCCCAAAAGTCTACCTTCTAGCTTCCTGTCATCTTTCCTTTATCTTATTCATTTATCTAGTTAAATTTGTTTTTATAAAGTATCTAATCTATTCTGTTATAGCATCCTGAACAGACTGAGCCAGTGGGAAAATTGGAGAAACTTAAGGTTTAATTCCATATTTTGATAAATACTCCATGATTGCCCAAAATGTTTACACTAGAGGATATATTACAGAAAATATTTAAATTACAGAAAGCTTGGATAAGGCTATGTAGGAACACTGGACTAGCTTTGTAACTCTCCTTTAGGTATAAACTATTTCAAAATGAAGTTAAGTAAAGCGATATCATAGGAAGATGCTATTTCTATTTTATGACGGAGACCGAGGTGAAAGTTAAGGAGTGCGTTTTTAACTTTCAACTGTCCCTTGCTTACTTTGGTGCCTGAATCACCACTGTTTTTAGTGGCTACATAAAATGAAGGACTCAGACTCCTGTTTTGAACTGTCTCCACCACTCATAATCCTAGACAAATGTGGCTGTAAAATGCCGCAGTTATTGGCACAATGTCCATGCACCAGGCCACCTACTGAAGAGCCACCGAAGTCACAGAAACTGACTTAGCTAACGTCCAAACAGCCACTTTAGCAGCAGTCTACAAGCTTGGCTGAATACCAAAATCAATTGGAGAGCTTTTGAGAAATATAAATTCCCGGGCCCCACTGCATTTTTATAAATCTCCCTAGGGGATTCAGATGTGCAGCCAAATTTGGGAGCCCACAGTTGTTTGGTATTTTAGAAACTCACCGAGTGGGAGTTCTTTCAATAATGTTCCTTGAAAGTCAAGAATTTAAACCTAAGCCTCTGAATAAAGAACCAATAGATCCTTTATAATAGGTAACATTATACACGGCTTTACCTTCCCTGAGGGAGCACTGGAAAAGGGGCTTTGAATGTTATTTAAAGAAAGGTACAGCTACAGAAACTTAATCTCCTTGACAATCCTAAATGCTATTATATATTTATGTATTCTCATTGTAATCACTTTGCATTTAATCCCCTGCTTTCATTTTCAGTTTACTACAGTCAAGAATATGCCCTTTCATTTAGCTTGAGTGTGCTCATTCGATGACTTAGCTGTCATTTTTCAGAAAACAGCCATGACAAATGCGGGCACACACGGGCAAACCTTCCCGGTTCAGAGGTCCACGGGACACTGTGTGAAGACAAAGAATAAAGACGGAGTACTCAAAAACAATTTACATCTGCTTTAGAATCCGGGCCTATTGGTTAATGAAGACAGTATATATTTATATGTTTTTTCTGACTATGGGAATCTTGGGAAGGACTTACGCAGGACAAAAACTATAAGGTAATCTACCAGTGAGTGACAATAAGGCACAGTAGAGAGTGACTAAGACTTGGGATTGGGGCTGGGATTGGTTAGGCCAGGTGAAAGACAGAATTGAAGCACTAAACATGAGAAGAGTGAACAGCAGGTGGTTAATAAGAACAGCAAAGATATTTTCAGCAACCGAATCCCACCACCACCACTTCAGGCCACTCGTGTCACTGGTATTGACTTCTGCTTGGAGAACAAAGGTATTTATGGAGTCCTTATCTCACCTTTATTTCTTAACACACCTTGAAATTTCCATATTCACGATAACTGTGCCTTTGGAACAAAATTTACTTTATGCTCTTTTATTTTTGTGTTACAAAGACATCTATAAGAACCGTGATTGAAAACAACATTTTGTGTTGTGCTTTTAAGCATCTGTACATGCTTTGCAATCTTCAGTCTAATTTCTCCTCTTGCTGAGTTCCCTTAAAAGCTGCTCTCAGAACACAGCTTAGGCAAAATCAATGGGCACTCCAGGATGGATTAGCTGCAGGAGTTTCATACAAAGATAAAGCAGTGACCTATTAATGAGCAAAGGTCAAGCTTGAGTCAGAGAATGGCTTCCCATGGCTTAGCCTGCTGCCTTCTCTCATCACATCATAAAAGCTTCCAAAATATATAAGTACTCCTATTAACAAACTTTTAAAGATTTGAAGTTTATGTGTAGATGTAGTATTTTGTACAAATTGACTTGTACTCATAATTTAGAATATTGTGACATTAAAATGTCATCACAGCAAGCTGTAATTCTACTTCTAGAAATCCATCTTAAGAAAATGATTATATATGCTAAGATTTATGTACACCTAAGTTCACCATAACATTATTATATTACCCAAAGCCTACAAGGAATCTAAAGAGAATAGAATACAAATAATGAAAATTTAGATAAGTATTTAAATTGTGTTGATGTTTGAATTATTAACATGAGAAACATAAATTTGTGGGAAAGGCAGAATATAATATTGTTTCTAAAGCATAATTTAAAATAAAATATAATTCTAAGTTATAATTAAATTTCACTATATTATAATCAAATATAAATATGCAAGTATATGAGGCAATGGAGGGTACTAATTTATTTCAAATATCTCTGCTTTGCTTTGTACATTGTTGATGACATTATTTGACCTCTCTGAATTGTAGTAGTCTGTAATTTAGGAACAGTAATATTATTTACCCCATCATATTTTTGTGAAGATAAAATAAGCACATTTTTATAAAGCACAGGAAATAATATTTGATTCTTAGTTCAAGGTGTTACCTGCTATTCTAATTATTGTTATTGTTACTATATTATAATGTTATTAGTGATATTACTATCATTATTGATATTTTTAAGTCCAGGAGGAAAGAAAACCCCTGTGTTTAATAGTGCTTACTTCTGTAGAGCAGGTTTAATATAGACATGTTAGTTTCTAGTTATATTTCTTCCATTTTATTTTTTTATAAATTTAGGACAAAATGCACATAACAATTTTAAAATCAGGGGATACAATCACTAGGTAAAAGCATTAAAAATATTGCTTGACTGTTTTCAAATCTTGAAGTGCCAAAGTGAATGCACTATAGTGATGTTCACAGCAAATAAGGAACACATGTCACAAGCCACACTTTTAACACTCGGGTGTTATTTCTAAGTCACTGACTTCAGCTTCTTAGAATAAGAAGGGTTTTCCCTAGTGCTGAGCTATAATTAAGCCTGTTCCTGCCCACATAACTGTTAAAGTCAGACCAACCCATTCCTAATTGATACACTTTATTTATGTCCTTTGAAGGAATTCCCTTAAATATAACATAGTTAGCAATGAGTATGGGCTCATTTTGTTTATCTGTATCTGGTCTCCGTCTTTAAAAAATATCATTCAAAAGAAGAGGATGTATGGTACTGAAAAGAACTTTCAATTCTGCAACAAAACAATATTCAAGTCAGATTAAATAGGTAGGATTATTACCACAGGAGAGAATTAGAAAACTCTCATGGGATTTAGATACCAAGAGTGACATAACTAATTTGTTTTACAAGTTGCCTCCCTAAGAGTGCAAATAAGATGTGATAAGACCTATAAGCTTTCCAGGTCTCTGATTTATTTGTCCCTTTAGCCCAACCACCTAACACTCTCTGAAGAGCTCAGATTTCCACTCTGGGAGTCCCATGTCATGTTTAATTCAGTTGACACACACAGAACCTCTTCTAAGAAAATCATAAAGGTTCACTCTCACAAGAACCTTTCCATTCCTATGTGTCATATCTAAACCTGTAAAGCTAGAACCAACCAAATTCTGAGACAAATAATATGCCAGTTCAAAGATGAGTTTGTTTGGTTTTATTTTTATTCTTTATTATTTATACTTAGGACATGGCACATTGTGCCATGCAAACGTTAAAACTGAAGGGCGGGAGATGTAGCTCAGTTGTACCACTGCCTGCCTCACAAGCACAAGGTCCAGAGTTTGATCCCCAGTACCCCCCAAAAATTTTAAAACTGAAGAAGCCCTTCAAACTAATTCTCTCAACAAAGGGGATAATTAGAAAATAAACCAATTTATAGTTGGTTTATAAGATCACGGTTGAGGCAGGCAGAAACAGTTTTTTATTTGGCAGCCAGATTCTGTTAAATATGTAGAGAGCGAACCATCCAAATAGACCCAGATTTTGTCATCCACGGTGATGAGAACATAAACTCCCATGTGAGGCCAAAGACAACAAAGTGAAAGGAAGAAAAAGCATTCATATGTTTGATGTAAACTGGCAACTGAACACCACATGATGCTAGACCTTTATGTCAGGGATCCTCTTTTCTTGCTCCCTTAGTACTGTTGACCAGCTCTGTGACCCTGAATATGTTATTTCAACCCTCCAGACCTTAGTTTCTCCTTTATTCCAAACAATGAAGTTTGTGGGCAATTTATGCAAAATATGTAATATATGTTTTTAAAATATGTCAGTGAAATTAACTACAACTGCCTTATGAATTAAGAAAAACCAGCTAGACTGCTTCCTAATTTCTTCACCAAAAAGCAATACAAATAAAATACAGCTAGATGAACTTTTACTATATTTGGAGGACATTCTGGGGTGATCTGACTTAACATACAAGATCCATTGAATATTCACTTTGACGGCCTTCTGACAAAGTAAACATTCTCTAGTACCAAAGGATTCACAGAAAGTAGACTATGATTTCAAAGTCAAAAGGGCAGATAATCCAAGCTTCAGAAATTGGTAATGGGGCTGCTCCTTACTACTAGAACTCTAATAGTTACCTCAAGGGTAAAGAACAGTAGTAATTTACTAATTTGAAGATTACAAATTATTTCCATGGAGCAATGCCAGGCAATTTAAACAAAGATTTCAGTTTGTGTGTGTGAGAGAAAGAGAGAGAGAGAAGCTTTGAGTCTGTGTTTGCACAGCCCTTCACTGTGGTCTTCTCAGAGCAATGCATATCCCTGTTCTTGCTCACAGCGACTCCGCTCCCTGCCACTTTCTCTAAGATCATTTAATCAATTTACTCCAGTTGAGGTGTTTTCAACCATCTTTCTTTTCTTGTTCCTTTTCTACATCCTAGAGACATGCTATGCATTCTTTCTTATACTAGGGGATTCTGCACCTTGCATCTATCAGAGTTTTTGAAAGAGTGGTCTACATTTATTGTTGCCAGTTTTATACTTCTCACTTATTCTCAAGCTACTGTAATTGTACTTTTGGTCCCATACCCCTACCAAAGTACCAGTGACCCTTCCCACAGCCAGATCAGCGTGAAGACCAGTCCTGGTCTTGCCGTAGCATTTGATGTTACTGACATATACTTTCTGAGATTTCATACCCACTGCCATCATTTTCATCATATTGATCTTTATTGCTGGCCCTGATCTCATTCACAAGTTCTAATTAGATCTACCTGCTGGCTATTTCTCCCTGCATTAACCATACCCATGTACAATATATGCTTGAGACTCAAAATTCATACTCACAAATCTCCCTAAATCTGTTTGTCCTCTTCATGAATCAGTTTGGTGATCTTACCCTACACACATACACACACACACACACACACACACACACACACACACACAGTATTCATCTAGGAGTCATCCTCATTTTCCTCATTCCTCACCTCTCAAACTCAGTTTTATACATAAATAGCTTTTATACTTTCAGTGTCCAATCATTCCCAGTGTCCTCAATACTTCACAGAAATGCAGTATCAGTCTCTGAAGTGACCTACCTATCCTAGTCTTACCTGCTCAAGTCCATTTCTCCTAAGTGTCTCAAGAGTCTTTGTCTGACTCTATTTTCTCTCTAGAATACTTTCCCAAAGGAATCCCCACATTCTCAGAGTTGCAGTCATTCTTCATCAGCAGAGGATTCCTATCCTAATCACACCCCCTGAACTTCTATTCCAAGTATCAATATAAAACTAACAGTTGTCTAATGATATTCAGCATATAACAAAGCTGACATCAAAACTTAAACAGATTGTTTTCTTCCAAAATCTTTCCCTTCCCTTCTCCTCTTCCCCCTCTCTCTTTTCTTCCTGGATTTAGTATTGGGGTTAACTGTAACTCTTGAAGATGTCTAAATGGAATTCAAGTATATTTTCCCCAATCTAATCTCTCCTTTATCTTGGAAAATGCATTTGACTCTTTGGAAAAACTCAGCTTCTCCTTGTTGATTATCAGCCACATTCACGGTTCAAGAAAGTATTGGTTGCAAGCCTGCAATATATCTTTCAAACACATTCTTATTCTTTTGTTTTTCGATTATTTCTTTTCTATTATGAAAATAATTTAACTATATAATTTAAAACTCACAAGAAAAATCAATCATATCAACTTAATACAACCATGTTGCTCTATTTCCTTTTAGTTATTTTTAAGTGCCTTTAAATATAATCATAAAAAGGGCAGCCCACTTTCTGGTCCCCCTTCTGTCTCTCTTAGACAGAAGTTTTCTTTCTCTCAGTATTTTTTTCTTACTCTTTAAAAAAAATAAATGACAAACTTTTTCTCTGTATTTGTTAATCAATATTTTCATCATTTTCCTTTATGATGCTACATAGACTTTATATAATCATCTTAAATGGCTGCAATAATTAGCCTAGTAAGTAGTCAGCATATATTACACAGCTTCTCTGAAATGAATTCTTTGGGGGAAATCTTTATTCTGATATTCTCATGGAATAAACACTGATAATATGGCAAATATTTGTGAAGGATAGATAGAACAATTAAAGCCTGTTGTCATCCGCTTATAAGTTACATTACTTATTTGATCTTTGCTAATCCCACTGGTCACACAGATAGCACAGCTATGATGACTAGATCCAACAGTCAGCCTAATCAAAAATATTCATATATTTACACTCATGAACACCTAATCTAGGCTCAGTAGAATCTCCTGAAGTGGAAGATATTCAAAATATTCCTTCACCCCATAACCACAGTGAAGGATTTTAAATGTGCTCTCTAGAATGAAAGATCTAAGTTCAAATTCTAGCTCCATTTACTTAGCTTGTATCTTCAGGCCAATTATGTTTAGGCCCCCTTGCTCCTAGCTTCCTCATGTATAAAATGGTAATAATAATAATAACCACTATAGAGTGTTATCTGGAGGATCGAGAGATGATACAAGATTTGTGAAGTTAGTCAAGTGTCTAAAATACTGCACTATAATTATCATTTTCTGTTTTTGGAAGTAAAATTTGTACTCCTGTCATTTACATTCTTATTGGTGTGGAGTTAAAAGCCTGGGCTAACCTCTCATTCTTTAATTATTTACTAGCAAACTCCTGGGTCTTCCTGCCTGTCATATTTCTTCATCTTTCATCACTGAGAGAAAGTAAATACAGTCCATGTAAACAGCTTACAACTCAGTCCATGGTTCCTCATCTCATGTCAACCATTGCTAAGCACTACGGGCATCAGAACCATGGACTCACTTTTAGGATGAGGCGCTCCCTACCCTAAGTTGACATTGAGGTTGGCTTCTGTCTACAGAACTCTCATAGAGCAGAACCTGTGCTAAAATCATACATTTGGTTTAAGAAGCCATAAGAAGTTACTTTGACTGGACTTTAAGCAATTAAAAAAAATGCTAATTGAATTTATACATGTTTTTAATCTTCTGGCTTTAGTCACAATTTGTGTTCTGGTTTTTTAAAGAAGTGGTAAATTACTATTGCTATGTTTTCCAAGTGAATGAGTTCCTTGACACAAATAAATCTGATGTTCCATGTGTAGGCATTTGCCCTCCTCTTTTTTCTCATTATTTACTTATACTGACATCTGAAAAACCTAAATAAGAGCAAGTGAATGTAAACAAATTATAATTAGAAGAGAATTATAATTAGAAGCACTCTTTCCCCAAAACTGAAAGATTAATTATATCCTTAGAAAAACTTAGCTTTTCATATTTTGTAAAACATAGCAAAACACTTGCAATTAATTACTATATTCATGTTAGCTTGGTGATTTATAACTTATTATTAAAATATTACAAATATGGTATTTACACCAACTACTTGATCAATTTGAGAAAACAGAGACATTTTCAAGCTTTCATAAAGAAGCAAAATTTCCATTTTCCTTTTTTAAATTTTCTTTTAAAATATTTTCAAAGTTAACTTCTTATAGTAGCTATGTATAGCCCCAAGGATTAAACAATGTAATTCAAAAGTCAAGTAAAATTGAAATAGTATCTCATAAAATATAATTAATAATTTAAAGGAAATATTTCAAGTTTCACCTTGAAGTCTGTATGTATTTTTCTCCCAAGGCAACACATATTTTTTAAATCCTAAAATATCCCCACTCACATAGCTAAGATATGACTCTCTGGTTCTTACTATTAAGTGGGGGAAAAAGTTTGGAACCATTGAAAGTTGAAGGTACTCTTTGAAAAGTATTGCAGGAAATTCAACCATTATCAACTCAATTTGAACTTTCAGCTGATAAGGCAGTTGATTTAAATAATTACCTCCAAACAGGGACATTCCTCCTTCCTTTTCAAGGGCTGTCAATGTCCTTCCTCTCATCCCCTCATTTTTTTTAACCCTCAAAAAACAAAAAGAAAGAGAGAAAAGCTCAAGAGTCATAATTTAAAGGTATGTATACCCAGATTCTATTCATTTTTCTCTTGCAGATAGCTAGGAATGATTTGCATATGTTTAATTTTTAGTTTTTCTAAGTCTATGCCCCACGTTATGAAAGTGCAAGATATGTTCTTTGAAATCATAATTGGCCTCACCAAGTGAATTTGCCCTTTCAAAAGTAATCAAGACAAAAGCAAATGTATTAAAGCACAAACTGAAATAAATCCAACGTATTATCTATTGTTTCTGTGAAGTGACAGAGGAAGAGAGCAATACCAGCAAAGTAAAGTAAAAAGTAAGGTGGTTGACAATTTCACTTGTAAAAACATTATAAACTGATCATGTAACAGTCAAGCATAAAACAGGTGTTTTTTATAAAGATACAACTGTTTCTAACTGTTAAACTGTTATATTTTTGTTGTCTGCCATTTACCATGTGTGCTAGGCAATAATGTAAGCACTAAAAACACTAAGTCCCACAGAAAATCAGTATCAAATTGGCATCATTATATGCATTTTACAGATTGAAAACTAAGCCTTAGAAACATTTGAAAAGTTCCCAGGATTTGAAACCAAACTTTTAACAACCATGCTAAGTAAGCAGCCATTTCTCTTTACCTTTCTACCACACAGGGCTACTATATGGCGTGGTGGCAATAGGTGTTTGGTCACTATTCATTAAATAGTATTAATGTGGCCTATTCTTTCATTATTTATATTGAAAAAATGCTGTTCAACTTTCCAAGAAAATTTCCACAACAATATTTTACTTAATTTCTTCTATTTTGTGTTTGCTTCAATAAATACATATACGATGTTGGACAATGGGTCCAACTAGAGAGATGTGGTCATGTTTTAGAAGAGTACACAGACTCCTAAGACCAAAGGACCAGGCTATAGAGCTGAAGACATTTCCACTTTCTCTGTTTCTTTTTTTAGTCAAAGAAATGGAGAATTACTTAAACTTTAAGCAAATAAAATGAAATTTTAAAAATTTTACATAAGCAAGACACATTTTAGAAAATAAGAAAACACCAATAAAGAACAAGAATCTTTCAAACGTAACCAAACCTCCCATATTCTTCACTTTGGTGCATACTTGGATAGGTATATTTTTTAATAATTTTTCAAATGTTCACATACATTGGGTATAATGAATGAGAGTTGCATATATATAAAATATTAAAAATAAAATTTTGAGGAGAAAAAATATACTATGAAAGTATGTAAGGGGATGTCTACAGTAGCATAAAATAGATTAAAAGAAAAAGATTAAAGTCACAAAGTACAAAAAAAGACACTTCTGCAGTTTTCTGATCAAAAGAAAAAGCCTAGTTAAAGGCATTTTTGAGTACTTGACAATTTCCTTTGATAAATATATGACTGAAATAAAAATTTTAAAAGTCGTGCTGTTTAAAAGCAAATTTTTCTATCTTACTGTATTAGTATATGACATTGTTTTCAGTTATCATTCAAGCATAATTTAGAGTCATTGGGCCTTTAGCTATTGATGATGTCATGAATCTCAGCTAGAAATGTGACCACTTTTGTAAGGATTTGATGAGTAGTTGGAAGATGAATTATTTATCAGAGGTCTGTTCATTTACATGTCATCAAATTAAGTTGTGGTGATGGTTTCACTGAGTTAACCAGTTGTTTAAGTTTTGCATAAATATAGCCTTAGTTTTAAAATTAGGAACTGGCATCATTTCTGCTGAAGGTTGCCAAACCTAGAGCTATTAAAGATTGTTCCATTCCAAGAACTTCCTACTTGTAGCTGTGAAAACTATTTTTTTCTTAATTAAGCCAAAATAGCTTGATGTCTAAGCTACTTTTTTGATTGCAAATTAAGTGGTAGCCATTCTGTTTCTTCCAAGCCCAGTGGCCAATCCATATACTTGGTGGGAAGAGCGGGAAGAGATGCTGCACCGGCCAAGGACTGAGATGTTACTGAGCAGACTTATCCACAGCAGGAAATATGTCCATTGGGCAATTTAAGGCTATGGCGATTTCATACGATGTCAAGACCACCTTGTTTCCATGCTGTGTGGTCAGCATTTCATACTCTAACATAGTTCCGCACACCAACTTGTCCTGTGTTCAACAGCCTGGCTCTTTAGGATCAAGAATCTGTGTGTTCCTCTGAAAATGCCCACATAACACTTTTTTGACTTGATACTGAACACCATATTCATTTTCTCACATTAAATTTCTTCCTTCTCCTTTCTTCATTGAAAAGCCACACACACACACACACACACACACACACAGCTCACACACAAATATCCAAAGCTCCAAAGCTCTGGGGGATGTGTTAAATACAAAGCATTTCAGGTCCAGCAGATATAGTGATAAGTAATTTAGAAATAATTTCTGTATTCTCAGAGCTCATGAAATAGCAGAGAACACACAGCCAAGCCATTCTTCACAGCCACTGTTGAGACTTCAGCCATTGTGGATAATCATTCTTCCCCATACAAACTAACCCAGGAATTGCTACTTTTGCGATGACTTGAATAAACACACTGCAAGAGGTGGTCAAGCAGAACTTGACAGATGTCCTGGGGAAGGACTACAACCTAAGACCATTAACACACCAGATCTGAGGCTTACAGGTGAAGGATTCAGAACACGGGAAATGCTTGCACGTTATGCTAAATACAGCTGCATAGGCTTAGGTGCCAATTATTTTCCTTTTTTCTGGGAAAGTTTCTTTCCATAATGAAAATTCACTGAACTTCAGCCGTTGTGGAGACCCCACAAGGAGAGAATTGTGCTCAGTGATGGACACACCTGTGGAGAAGGCCACCATAGCAGCTCTCCTGCAGAGTGGGGCTGCTGGGAACACAGCCGTCCCCCTCATCGGGCCAGCTCTGCCCCAAGTTACAGTAAAGCTAATGATTCGCTTCAATCCAACCAAAATAAAAACAGGCAGGCTTAAAGGTTTTTAAGAAAAATCGAATCCTACCTTTGACCCAGGCTATTTTTCTTCAAATATTTTATGTCCAAATGCACCATGAGCTTATACTTTTATTTCAAACCAGAAAATTACCTTTATTATAGTTGATCACCCTCTTAGTTTAATTTGCAGACTTGCTTATTTATAATAGCATATAATGGATTTTTGCCTAACTTATGATGTGTATAAGAATATAAGAACTCAGCTTTTGCTTGTTAGCTAGGAAATACATAAAATATTGACCTTGTGGGTAAATGTCTCTGCATCTATTTTTAAACTTTATTATGTCGCTAAAGAGTTCCAAGAGCGAGTGTTTAACATGGCTCCCCAGAGAATTATACCAGTCTTTATGAAACACATTGCTCACAGCTGTGGTGAAATATCCCTCCCTGAAAATCATAGCACTTTGTATTCCACATCAATGACATCATTGTTATAATTTAACTATAATTCACATGTGGGAAGCAGTTGTCTACAAATTGAAGCTGTCCTCCAACTGATGCTAAGAGGGGGCGAAAAAGCATACCATCCGCAAGTTGTATGATTTCATTTGCATTCGCCATTAATGTCAATTTCCAAACTATCTTAAATATTATCAGAGGCTGTACTTCTCCTGTGACAGTAGATGATACTGAGGAACTTCTTAAAATGTTAATAGGAAGACACTTTTCCATGAGACCAAAAGTACTGCTGTAGCTTTTCAGTTACAGTGTCCCACAAATACTTTCTGTTTAGGAAGGTGAGAGTGAGCAGCTGATGCCTGAAACCTAAGTTCTATCCTCCAGGAATCTGAGGAAATTACAAAGGACAGAATAATGAAACAGGTGATTGTTTCAGATTACTAAATTCTCCCTGGTTAGGGGATGATGGGCACAGAAACTTCCTGCTACTAACTACTGTTTCATCCACGATATTCACCTTCTTAATGAAAACCTGAATGTCATCCTATAGCCTCCCTTTGAGAAAAATTAATTTTCTGGTTATTTTACGGAATGACTTAAACCCCAAATTACTTTTCAGTTAATCAGAACTAGATCACTGTTTGGCTTTTTATTCAGACAAGGAAGCTTAAGTCTGTTCAAATGGGAGAATATAGTGAAGGATCCAGAGGGGAGGATGAGGCAAGAATGCCCCTCTGTATGGAGCACATTACGCCCAAGTGGAAGCGTTGTGATCAGAGAGAGAAAGCTTCTAATATTCATTCATTTAGACATTCAGCACAGATATGCAAAGCTCAGATTTTGTGTCAGCACTGGGGATTCAGGCACTCTGTGGAACTTTGCTGTTTACTAATGTTGAGTATGGAGTTTTAGTAGTAGTGATGAATATATATATATA
>NW_022900927.1:25312742-25324707 GCF_012274545.1 Fukomys damarensis | reverse complement strand
ATAGTAATTGAAAGTTATCATAAAGCAAAGAAAAATAAGTCGATAACGATGAGATTGCCTGGGGCAAAGAGGAGAGCCACTATGTTGAGGATGTGAAGGAGAAAGTTTCTTTGGAAGGTGAAACTTGAGTGGAGGCTTTAATGGGGTGAAAATGTGGCAGGTGATCAGGGTACCATGATTCAGGTAGAAGGAACAGCAACTGAAGTTGAAGTCAGGTAGAAATAAACTTGCTGTGTTTTAGAAATAAAAAGAAAAGGAAATGGGGTGCTGTTGGCAGAGAGAGAGCATTGTAGAAGATGGCTGCTGAGTGGTAGGAGGTAGGGTTGGAGAATCAGGCAGGTCCTGGATGGCCTATGTACCACCATAAGATCTATTAATTTTATTCCAAATGTGAAAGAAGGCATGAGAAGACTTTGAGCAGCAGAGTAGACAAATACGGTTTGTGCTTAAAGAGGAGATAATGGGCTGCTTTGTGGAGAACTGATTATAGGGATTCCAGAGATAGGCCGAGAGGATTTTTCACTCACTCGGGTAGAGGGTGGTTGCTCGGAGAGTGTGGTGGGAGCAGAGGTGTTGAGGCTGGTCAGGATCAGCGCATACTTTGAAAGCAGATCTGATAGGACTTGCCCAGGTGAGAGGTGGGTTGTGAACCATGAGGTAAAGAGAAGAGTCAAAGAAAAGTCAGAGTCTGGGTAAAAGTGTGAAAAGTGATACCACTGGCTGAGATGGGCATTCAGATGTTAAGACAGTCCTGGTGTGCCTCAGGCACACAAGATGCTCACATCACTGGGAAGAAGCCAACACTCGTGCACATATGTGTGCACGTGCACGCATGCGCGCACACACATACACACACACACACACACACACACCCTGATGACAAGTGACTTCATAAAAATATACACAAGGAATTTCCTGATCTCTGGATATTTTTTCCCCACAACTTTTATTTAACTGCTTTTGCCATTCACATAGACACCTGAACACTGTGGCCTTTTGGGATAGCTGATATGTCAGTGCTGAATCAATAAATTAGTTTGTATGGCAGATATCTTTATATATTTATGTGACGATTGCTTCACGCACAACATTACAGAAGATCTCCTTTGGTCATGTAAACATATGGGGAATCACCTGCCACCTCCAATTCTGTCCAAATTTCTGTGCTGATCCCAGGCTACCATGATTACTCACAATGGGATCATAGTATTTGTTTGTTTGTTTGTTTTTTGCACTCTTTAAGATTCTTCTATATTCTACAATGGAGCAGTGTGGGAGAAAGAGTCATTTCTAGAACTCATGGTTCCATCACCCACAGGAAAAAAAACATAAGAAGGGTTATATGGTAATAGGATGCTTTGTCCCTCGCAATTTCAGAATAGCAACTTGCAGATTCTTAAACTCCAGAGAGTGCAGTAAAATGCAGATCTATAGAATCCACACTTGGGATTTATGGTTCACTTAATTAGGAAGGGAACCAAATAGTTTTTGTGTTTATAAACCTTCTCTAGATCTGATGCTAGAATTTGACTGCGTATCATTCGAGAAACACTATCCTCTACTAATTATTCAGTTCTGTCCTATGTCCTCTACTTTCTAAACTGAAGATAAAGGAATCATAGTCAGTACAAAATTTTGTAACTCAAATAATGACAGATGAGAACTATTTCAAAGATTCTCTGGTTTAAACCTTTTTTTTTTTTTAGATATTTTTAAGAAGTTGCCTACTCTTAATTCAGATCTAGTCGTGTGTATAATGTATCTTAAAGATGTAACTATAACTACCAAATATGAATTGTCTTAAGATATTTAAACTCTTTAAAGGAGGCAAAATATGCTACATTTGAATGACTTTATAAGGATCATTTTTTTAACACCTAGGGCAAAACTTTTACAAAAAGGTTTTGTGTCTGCAATCAGTATACTTAAATTAGGCATAACTTTATTTTCACTATTTTCGTCTTAGATCACAAGTTGTCAAGTATAATGACTAACAAGATGGAGAATCCCACTATCACCATGAGGCATTTATCATATATTGTCATTAACACTCTAGGAAAATATCCAAGCTACAGAGAATAAATGTAATACATTTTAGAGTTTCTTTCATAAGCATACCAACTTCAATGAATAATCACAAACTTCAGGAAAATGCTCATCTACTGCTAATGCTATGGAATCCTTTTGGGACAGACCAATCAGCATTTCATATATAATTATTCATGTTTCCATAATTTCCCATGGTATACTTTTGTTAGGTGAAATAAAGATATTGTCTAAATTCTTGTTTTTAAGATGTGCCTTGGCTTTAAAAAATAATACCAATAGTGATGGGAGGATAGCTCCATGGTGGAATGAGGGCTTGGTCCATGCAGTGCTGAGCTCAATCTCACACAAAACAAAACAAAATTACCACTACATTAAATTATTTAATGTTCTAAGCATTCACTACTCAAATAAGCTTTACCCTTAATAATACATTTTTAAATATCTGAAAAATCCCGTATATTTTTGTCAATTACTTCTGTAAACAGATTCAAATCATAAATAAGAGCTCTTAACATAGATGATAATAAAAATTCAAAAATGAACTCACAACTTTTAACACAGGGAAATATATGTCTCTAGCACTAACTCTTATCATATGAGAAAAGGTAGATCTGTACTTTCATCAGAATTCCAGGTAAGTTCATTTTCATGATATATTATATTACAAGTAGTTGCAATTACTTGTCCTGGAAACTCAATGGCTTAATATATGTGAGTATAGATTAAGTTAAAGATTAAGTTAATCTTATAACTTGAATCAGTTGCTGATTTTTTTTTTAAATGGTGCTGGAATAGAGCCAAGGACCCAGTGCAGGCTATCCAACCAAGCTACGATCCCATCCCAGGTCTTTGAATTTGAGGATGGACTTAATTAAGCAGCACAGAGACTTTGAGTCTCCTGATTAAGGAAAGCCTCTTCAAGGATCCTCGGGCAAAAGACTTGAGGAGTAGCATCAAACAACAGCTGATTGGAAAACCAGAATTTAAGCTCAGCCCACTTGAGACAGCTTGTTTTGTTTTTCAAATTTCTCTTTATTATGTACAGGAGTCAGAATAACATAAAAATTAGCATTAGCCCATAAACTGAAAAGAAAAAGGAAATTCTGTTAGCACATGTAAAGTATCTCCAAGGTTGAATATAATCTCTAATATTAATATTTCATTTCTCCGAGCTTCATGGATCATGTGTATTCCATTCATAGTTCCCCTGATTAGGTGCAGCCCTAGATAAAATTGTGAAGAAGGGGAAGGCTATTTCCATTTCCATATCTTTTTCCTCTCCTGGCTATTAATTGCCCAGGTTCTCCAGCGCACTAAACTTACTTTTATAGAACATTGACTCTAAACTGTCAATGACACTTTATGCACCGCTCCTGGATATGAGGATATAGTGATTAGGGAGACAGTAATAGCTGGGCCTGTGTTAGTCAGCTTTCCCATCTTAGAGACATAATATGCAACCCCCACAATCTAAAAAGAGTATCAATTGGCTCATGGTTCAGGGGATTCCATCCTAGGAGCCTCACAGTGGCGGAACAAAGATGCTTACTTCATGGTAGCTAGGAAGCAAAGCAGAGGAACTGTGCCAGAGAAAAAAAGGGCATGGGTAGACAGCACCCACGGTCAGGCTTCCAAGACCCATCCGGATACTCCCACAAGTGTATTCCATCAATCTTCTGGATGACTCTCAAGCCAACCCAGCTAACACAATCAATTTAATCATCACAGAGTTTATACAGCTAATTCTAATGGTTAGATTTCAAATCTATTACACTAAGGCAAGGACATTAATATTTGCAAATCAGACTCTAAAGTGACTGATTCATACATCTACATGAGACACATCTTTTTCCTAAATTTGAATCAATAAGAAAAGGAAGGAAGGAAAAAAAGAGAGAATTGTTGCAATTTGTCACCTTGAAGAATTACCAGGCAAGGTTTATGTTTTCCATATGGATTCCAGTCTGCTGACTAGAAACTCCTTCTTTGAGGATTATGGGAGACCTTGGAAATCCTTGCTTCTTCTGAATACAAAAATGGAGTGGCATGATGGATAAGAGATACATTGTAAAGTCAGATTGACTGGATTTGAATCCCAACTTTACCACAGACAAATTCTTTAGCATCTCTGTACCCCAGTTTCCTAGTGTGGTAATATGAGGATGACATCTTATTGGGGAGCTGTAAGAAATAAGTGAGCTAATATACAACAAATATTTAGAGAGTAGTGGAAATAGCAAGAGCTTGATAAATATTGACTACCTGCATCACAAGTTACAAGGTCTTTTTAACTTCATTTCTCCTTGCTCCTCTATGCAAAACACATAAACAGAGACAATCCTAACCCTAATGATCACGTCAGAGAGAGTAGTGTTCGTGCTAAACTTCAAGAATTGCAATTATTCAATTTGCAAAGGCAAAGTTGAAGAATGTTGCTAGTAACAGATTCTATTTTTTCCCAGTTTAAAAAATAACAACGGAAAAGCTCAAATGGCAACAAATGAGTGAGAGGGATTTGTTCATATGAGCTGTAAAGATGAATACTCTCAAGGAAAAGAGTTGTTCAAGTCTGAAATAACTTCTGCAGGAGTAGAGGAGATGCCAGATGTAGAAACATCTGGATAAGCAAGGTGTCCTTGGAGCTTTTTCATGCTCCATGTCCATATTCAGTGGAAATCTTTCTGTATGAATGTGTAAACACCATCAAAGTATGGAAAGCCTGGGCTAAACTTTTGGAATTTTTAGCAGGAAAGAATTCTTACTGGTTCTAGTGTGACAGGAGCAAAGTTTATGTTGAAACTAACTCTGTTAGGCCAAAGTTCTTCATTATTCACTATTTGAAAATATTAGAATGATACGGTGAGCACTGTAGCTTGATGATGATTCTCACATTCAGAAACAGAAGCAGAGCTTCTAATGCAGAGAACTTGATCCTAAGAATATTCATGACAAAGTCACCTTAATAATTTGATAGGCCTGGGTAAATGTAAAATGAGTATGAGGGTGAAACTGTAAATAAAAGCAATAAACAACTCATTTAAGAGCACTCTAGTGGTTTGGAAATGCAAATTAATTCTGAGAATAGTATATAGACCAACTGTTCATCCAAGAAATGGGAGAAAGATGTTTTGCAGAAAGGTTCCCAGGGGGGATATATGAGTCATTTTAGTACACGTTTAATGATTTTTTTTTAACCTCATGGCATAAATCACAACAAATCGAGGGATGCAGTAACTTCTTGAGATCACATAATAAAATCCCGACTAAAAAGCCTTAGGATATGTGTAGTACACTGTCATAACACATAGGTTTAGGGCCTTAAATGAAGATTATAAAATGCATTAGTTTTATTTTCCAATTTAAAATTAAATAATATTCAACAGTTGAGGGTTCGTGGAATTCCAATAATTCCAGTAACAAAATGTTTCTGAAATTAACGCGTATCTGAACGATGCGAAGGAAATGGCAATTTGGGAGTTAAGGAACAGGAACTAGAATCTATGTGGGACTTTGTAGAAATAAAGTATTAAGGGGTTGCCATGTGTCATTCATCACATTTTCAGATGAGGAACTGGAGTACAGAATTGTCAAGTGAATCAAAGTTACAGGCCTTCACCTTCTGACCACTCTGCATCTTTGGCAACAACTTCTCGCACATTTGCATTCCGTATTCCTGATGGGACAGGAAATTTTATATGTGTTGAGATTTCCTAGTGGTGACCTGGGATTGTTGTTCTGTAGAAAAACAAATAAGTAATAATGGATCAGGGATTGGAAGAAGAGAAACTGTCCTGAAGTAGTCATAGAAATAGAGACACTGAAGACCCAGGAAGGAAAGATCTATTACTAGGGAAAGAAGCCAGCGCTGAAGAAAATCTGATTTAGGTCAAAGGTGCCCTTGCCTTCCAACCATTCCCAGGCCCATCTTTAAATTCCCAGTAGCTCCAGGTTACAGAGAGGTGTTTCCCAGTTTTGTCTACAATGAGTTTCCCTCAGAGCACACATTACCCCTAGAGGATTACTCGACAATGAGTAAAATACAAAAAATATACTTTTAACTTGGGGTTAAGTGAATGTTCAGATAACAGTGTTTATTTTCAATTCAAATAATGCACAGTTGGCCAACTGGAGAGCAACAGATGGGTGGTTATCTTCGTTTTTCTAAATATTTTCTAAGGAGTTAAGACATGTTCATGGCAGGGGTTTTGTAAAACAAGATTCTGCTCCTTGGCTAAGGGAAGTTATGCATTTTATGCATGTCTGTGTGTGAGAAAATGGGGTTATCTATATCTTCTAAAAGGCCTTAATGAATGGAAAAAGATATGGTTAGGTTACAAAGTACAGAGGCATTTGCTTTTGGCATCATTATCTGGGGGGTTCTGTGCTTTTCTTCCTCCTTTACCTTATCTCTTTCCCCTTTCCACAGTTCACACATACACAGACTGTGTCATTCATTGTAATGATAAAGCAAGCACTGAGTGTTTAACTTTCATTCTTGTCTTTGGATGTTAAAACTGACAGTTTAGCACCTCTCTTATTTTTTATCTGTGAGTCATTGGCCTTGCCAGCACTCAAGATAAGAAAGTCTCACACTTGCCAGGGTCAGGAAAAGAAAGGAAACAAAAACAAAACAAAACAGGAAAATGAACAGAGCACAGAGGCTGGACTATACTAAGCAAAAATTGGCAGTGGGTGGCTATTTTGAAAGTGGATGGGGCTTGCACAACTGGTGAAATTTAGGCGATTTCCAATAGAAAGTCAACTTTCACCCTTCAGGTTAATCAGTGCAAATTTCAGGAGTAGAAAAATCCTAGACTTTGTCTCATTTTAATCAAAATGTTAAATGAGTCCTAGGCCAAGAGAATTTGACTATCCTCACACTAAAGCCTTATTCACGAGACATCAGCTACAAACACTGAGAATCAACCACTGTATCCTAGATGTGTGTATGTTTGTGTATATATTTAAAAAAACAATTATCATAGGAAAATTAGCAATTCACTTAGCCTGTTTCTGGGCTACTGTTATTTAATGATAAATTTGTGGAAATTAGACATAATTGTATGTTCATTTTCTGTCTTAATTCATTTCTAGCTGCTATAACAGAATGCCTGAGGCTAGGTGATTTGTTAAGAAAATAGCAATGTATTTCTTATAATTCTGGAGACCGGCCAGGGGTCCATATCTGCTAAGGGTATTGTTGCTGCATCATACCACAGCACTAGGTGGAAAAGGCAAGATAGCCCATACATGAGAGAGAATAACAGTGAAAGGAGGCCAAAATGGCTTTTACAGCAAACCCACTCAGAGGATAACAGTCTCAGTCTTGTGATAAAGGCATTTATCCATTCATGAGCACCTTCATGACTCAACCACCTTTTCAAAGTCCCACTTCTCAATATTCTTGTGTTGGAAATGACATTTCCAACACATTAACTCTGAGAAATGTATTTTTAAAACATAGCACATTTCTTCTTCTGTCAAACTATTTTTTTCTTCCTCTTTAGACTCTTTGCTGACACTCTGCTTTCATTTCTATTTTCTACATACTAAAAGGAATCAGCAAAAGACTATGAGGAGCCTCAAAGATATCATTCAGTCTTCTTCTGCTCAGATAGGTACATACCCAGTGGAAATTCTTTCTGCCCTTTGGTTCAAAAAGGGTCCAGGAAGTCTGTGAAAATTTTACCTTGAATTACAGTTTCCATGTGGCATAGCTCCTCTGTCTATTGCCAGCATGGTGAAGGACATACTGAGAAGGGAACAGTCGTATTTAATGTGTGCTATATCCTTTCCATGTCATTAGCTTTTACTCTCTCAGTGGCCATGTGAAATTCTGGACAAGCATAAGCCATACCCATTAAGCATCCTCTGTTAATTGATTTCCATTTCTGGAAATGGAACCATTTCTGGTTATTCTGAGGTAGAACAAGATGTTAAAGATGCTTGCAAAAGTAACGTGCATGGACTTCTTCTAGTTATTTGTAATCCCCCTAGTAAGTGTCCCTCAAAGTTCATGTGTTAGATATTCGATTCCTAACACAACAGTACTAAGAGGACCTTTAAGAGGTGATTAGGTCATAAAGGTTCTGCCCTCATGAATAGATTAATACCATTATTGCAGGAATTAGTTCCTGATAAAAGGGGTGAAACCAGCACCCCTCCCCTATGTAGTGACTTTTGTCATAGAATTATGTAGCAAGACAGTCCTCATCTGATGTAAACCCCCTTGACCTTGGACTTTCCAGCCTCCAGAACTGAACTCCAGCTTCTGTCACAGCAGCTCAAATAGTACCCTGAGACCCCTTCCCACTTTTACAATTGTCTTGCCCTCATCTAATTTGACATCATTGTTTTTGCAATTACCTTTAAAGGATATTTCCCAAGCTTCAAATTTATGATCAAAGAAGTGAAGTCATTTTTTTTCATTAAGTTTATCGGTACTTTTTATGTATTCAGTAAAGTTCTATTCATCATTAGTACCTTGTGTCTTTATGTGATGTATCTTGGTTCTTATTTTCTCCCCACTTCCTCACCCTCGCTTCCCCCCCTCCACCCTTCCCTATTGACAAAGACTTTGTTTCCATTTTTTTCCTTTTCTCATATTTTCTCTTTTCCCTTCTGACCTTTCCCCTACCCTTCCCATTTCCCCTGCTCCTTTAGACCATTTCTTCCTATTACACAATATCAATTATATATTTTGATCCTTATTTACACTTCTAGTTTCTCACACCACAGAAACTATTTGGTATTTATACACGTGCTTCCTATTAATTTCACTTAAGACCATGGCCTCAATGGGCATCTACTTAGCTATAAACATCTCTAGATTCTCATTATTTATGGCTGAGTAGTATTCCTTTTTATAAAAAAAAAAACCACAAAATAATCATCTTCATCCAGTCTCCAGTTGATGGGCAATTGGGCTGTTTCCAAGTTTTAGCTATTACAAACTGTGCCGCTATAAACATGGGTGAGCCTATAGCACTGTGGTATGATTCTTTTAATTCTTTTGGGATGATACCCAGCAGAGGAATAGCTGGGTCAAATGCGACTTCTAATCCTAGTTGTTTAAGGTATCTCCATATTGATTTCCATGGTGGTTGCACCAGTCTGCTCTCCCACCAACAAAGAAGGCTTCCTGTCTCCCCGCAGCCATCAGCATTTGTTATTGGTTTATTTCATGGTAGCAGCCATTCCTTCTGGGGTGAGGTGGAATCTCAGTGCTGTTTTCATCTGCATCTCTCGAATGACTACTGATGTGGAACATTTTCTCATATGTTTATTTGCTGCTTTTACTTCTTTGAGAAACGTCATTTTCTTATGTTTGCATTTATTTGGTTCACACTTTATTCAATTGTGTAACTATGGATATATGCCAGTCTGGCACTACTGAGGATCAGCACCTGATTGGTAGGAGCACATGCAATGGGTGTTCTAGGGAGGGACTGGTAGCCTCCAGATTCCATCTGGTTACAGGCACCAGCTAATAGATCTTACAGAGAGGATTGAAAGTAACAGCTAATCCAGAAGATTGATAAATAGAGCTAGATAAAAGAGATTTTATTGCATTTCCAACTTAGTGAGTGACAACCTAGGCAACACTGGAAACACTGGGAGCACACTGGAGGACTAGTTAAGCAGGATGTAGGGAAGTCTCTAAAGGAGGGATACCTAAGTAGAAGCACAAATCAACCAGGCAGAAGAGGGACAAAGAGTGATTTGTACAGAGCCACCAGCAAGTGAAAGGGGGCAAAGGGCACAGCTGGAAAGAGAATTGCAAGTAGTTCCTAGAGTAAAAGGGGGATGCTGAAATATAATGAATTAAAATGCAAAGAAAGCAGCACAGGTCACTCTAAAGAATTTGAACTTTACTCTGAGGACAATGGTAACTGGGGAAAAGAATTACAGAGTTGAGTCACAGGCTTGGATTGAAGCTTGAGGGATATCACTTAACTGCATTGTAGAGAAAGGTCTGGAATGCCAGATAGGAGGGGGCAGTGGCAGTAATCCAAGCAAGAACTGAAGGGGGACCAAGTCTGTGCAACATTTGTGAAAGTACACACAAGACGCATTTAGAGCCATAGCTTTAACGGGTCCTGCTAATTAATTGGATATGGTGGTGGTAAGAGTGACCAGTGTTAAAGGTGTCTCTCAGGTTTGAAGGCACCAGGATGGAGGGAGGTATTCCTAGGGGATAGTGAACTCAGGAAGAAAAGAAATCAGTTTAATGGGCAGTGAATTGTGAAGTAATTCAGACACGACACATTTGAATATCCCATTTGAGATGACCTGTAGGTGGCTGAATGTATACATGGATGTACTGTTTCCTTTACAAGAAAGATATGAGTTGGAAACATGGATGCCATTAAATATCAGAATACAAATGCAAATTTAATTCATGGAAAAAAGATGAAATAATACAAAGAGAGTGTAGAGTGAGAAAATAAATTGAATGAAATGTCACCCCGATGGTAGAAAATTTGTGCTTTACCTCTATTATGTGGTGACATCTCAGGAACATGACATCACCATAATGGCATTTTTCTTCTTTATAAAAACCCCAATGCACCAAGTCTGATTTTCCTTACACGACACACATGGATAATCCAGAGCTGGAAAACCCAGAGCATTATTGTAGCGAATCTTGTCCATTCACAAGGAGGCACAATCATCGTTTAAATTATAAATATTTTTGTTTGTAAATCATTTAAAAAGATGGTGGGGTTGATGCCAATGTCAGTTGGAAAGAAGATGGGATAAATGATCTAAAATAGGGTGTGTCAACTTGAAATCAAGTCCTTTCCTTTTCCTATGAACGTGCGCACTTACACAGCGATTTGTTACAGTGGAAATCAGTGGCTATTAGATCAGGGTTAAAGTCCCAGCTCCACGAGTTACGCCCACTCCTCCATAAGAGCAGCTAAGTGGCCCCAAGGACACACAGGAATAGCTCAATACACTATCTGTAGAAGTGAAAGCTTAAAGTAAGCTTCCAGGTTTTGTTTCTGCCACAAATAAGTGAGTTACCTTTTGAGCCCAGTACTTTGTCCAGACTCCTCCAGAAGAAGAGTTTGCAGATGATCTCTGAGGTTTCCATCTTTCTCAACATTCAGGGACCCCAATCACCTGCAAGAGGAAGTCAGCACAGACTTCCCTGGGAAGTCTTATGGCCTTAATCAAACCTTACCTTCATTCACCCCTCCCTCGGAGGCTGGTAGCATTCTCAATCAAGATATGTCGTCACTCAAAGACTACGTAGATCAAGGTGCATGTATTAAATTTTTCTTCCAAAATCCCAGTAAATACGACTTTTATTATGCCTAACTATTGCCTGGGAATCTATGATTGCCATCTCTGGTTGACTGGGAGGTCATTTCCCCCCAGCTCTACCCAGAGAACTAAGGCTGGCTACTCGTAACTTAATATACCATTTCCAAAACCTGACTTTTACGTTTCATTATCATTTTTATTTTTGGTTCTAATTTACGGGGAAAACTAACTCCAGAGATATTAATGTTAAAATAACTGCATTTTCATTGAAACCGTTGTTTGATCGGTGGATGGTTAATACATATAGTTTTGTTTTGTTTTGTTTTAATCTGGAATTGAAAGGTTTCCTGTAACAGAGCTAATATAACTTTACTCCCCAGGGTTCTCCTGATTACCTCCAACTCAGAACTAGCCTAGCATTTGCTCACTTGTTTGCTCATTCCCTTTTGCCCTTCAACTCCATTTGATAGATGGTTCCCAGGACGTAGTGGAGACTTCTGGCTGGAGAGGCTGGAAAATGTAACTGAATTTCCTTCAATCTCGGATCCACTTTCTCCCGTGCCTGAGCCTGGGCTGCAGCCTTGTTATTGTCACGTGGCCGCGGGGTCCACAGCGGTCGGGGAGCCAATGGGCGCGCCGGCCT
>NW_022900927.1:25312057-25312358 GCF_012274545.1 Fukomys damarensis | reverse complement strand
CTCTGCGGCGCGGGGACTTCGCGCATCGCGGCGGGGGAGGAGGCGAAAAAGTTTCTTTGAGGGCAAGAGCTTGTGGACGTCGTTCCGGCTGTAGCTGCTGCAGCTGGCCGTCCTTTTGTGTTTCGCTCCTGCTGCTCAGGGGCATGAGAAGGCTTCGTTAACAGGAGTGAAAGTTTACCAGGGAGCTCAAGAGAGGAGCACGCGGTCGGGAACCCGGAGTCCACCCACTCTCGCCGGGAAGTTTGTGCCGAGCCCCGGCGCAGGCTGCAGAGCGCCCGAGCCAGAGGCCGCGGGACTGCGA
>NW_022900927.1:25281653-25311823 GCF_012274545.1 Fukomys damarensis | reverse complement strand
CGAGCCGCTGCCGTCGTGGGTCACTCGGCTGTAAGTATCCTACCCGTGGGCGAAGGGGATCGCGCCGCACGATTCGGGCAAACCGGAGCAGGCCAGGGCCCGGTGGTTCAGGGATCCGCATGCAGCGTCTTCTCCAGGCAGCTGTTCCCTGCCCAGGCCTCTGGCGGCGCTTCCTGGGGGTGGAAAGAGGGCTGGGTGGCCTTAGCTTTCCTTCTGCGTGCCGCGCAGGTGGGCGCTTGGCGCACCTCATCAGGGCGCAGATGGAGGAGGGGAGGGGACACTGGCAGCTGCCAAGGCCACGCTGGTCTGCTCACTCCTTCCAGGCCAGGTGGGAGAGATGGCAACCTGCGCACGACCGCGTTTGACATTTTCCTTCTGAGTTTAAGTGAGAGGGTGGTTCCACGTCAGTTTCTGACTAGTTCAGGCCCCCTTTCCAGCCAGTCAGTAAACTGCCCGCGCGCCCTTCGGTTGGGAAGCTCCAGCGTGAGGTTCGGTCACTGTTCACGCTACCATAGACACTTCAGTTGCTCTTCTCCAGTGCATAATTCACATGAGTAGACTATAAATCTCCCTCCTGGGCCACACTGTAACACGTCTTATTTCGCGTAAAAAGTTAGGTGGTACTGATCAGCTGATAAGGAAAAGAACGAACCAGTTTTTTCAGAACCAAGGGCATGATTTCTGTAGCTTCTCAGCACGCCCAGACAGTTCAGGGAGAGCACAGAGCGTTGTTATGCAAGCTTTTGGATTTTAACTGTGAAATCTGAAAACCTGAAATCACTGCCAACTGCGGGTAAGAACAAGGAAGAAAACATAATTTAGTTGGAAATGCTGGTCCTTTCCAATTGCCAATTCGCTTTTTAGTCACCTAGCCTCTAGCTTCAGTAAAGTTGGAGGCGTATTGTAAAACTAAACGAAAAAGTTTCAAAAATTGTATTTTCTTTAAACAAATGTAGTCTCGTTTAAAAGAAATGAAACTGCAGCTCATATTTAATCTCAGATTTGGGCCCAGTACAATTGCAGTGGAAAGTCTCTATTCTTAAGCAATTGCACTAGACAATCTTAATGTAGTAATAGTGGTTGAGGCTTGGTCGAGTACTTTAGTAAGTTGTTTTTAAATTAGTGTGCCAATATAAATTCTTTTATTTATGAATTGTAGAATTGTTGACCATTAAACAGCATGTTCTTTGTGTTTTTAATAAACTTCAGTTTAATAAAGTTGAATTCAAGAGTATTGGATTGATTGGATTGATATTTAATATCTTATCATGGGACGTTTTATTTAGCTTTTATTACAAATGAAGGAGATAAGGGTTTTAACCTAAAGCAGGAAGACTTTCAATTAGTTGTGGCTAATTCTATTCAGTTGCCTCTTGTGGGGGTCGGCGTGCTGCATTCATAGATGTGAATGACTCTGTTGACAACATATGGAACCAAACATGTGCATGACTAGAGGTGAACACCTATGAATAATAAAGGGATGAGGAAGAAAGTGAAGACAGTGCTCCCTGGAGTGTGTTTAGAGTGTGTTATGTACCGTCTAACTTTGTTCAGTAGTCTTGCAGTGCCAAGTAGCCTCTTGGATCATACTAATGTAAAAATAATTTTGGGGGGGTGAATTAGATGTCTTTAAAGAAATAACTGTTGTTGCCATTGATTAGAAGTTGAGTTGAACCTAAGGGGTTTGATACCTATTTAAACATTGTCTTAAAAGTAGCTGACCCAATTAGGATTTTGTTTTGCAGATAATTTGGTGGCACACTAAAAACAAATTACAGTTTATTTGGTTAGCACAGTCTTTAATTACATTTCCGCCAGCAGTAAATTGTCTCAATACGAGTCCACATTCCTTAAATGTATGTGAAAATAAGTTCCACTTGTATAAATAAGTACTCAGCCTGTTGTCAGAAACCCTGCTGTGATCACTCAATGAGCTGCCCTGTCATTCTTGTACTTCTGTGACTTCTAACCGTCTTTGTAGGTGTCACCAAACCATGTGGTCTAAGTTCTTTATTGTAAATGTTTCTTTTGTCTGTTCCTAAAGCCCTAGAAAGGTCTCTTTTCCATTGAAAGGAGAAAGAAAGAAAGAAAAAGAAAGAGAGAGAGAGAGAGAGAGAGAGAGAGAAAAAAAGAAGGAAAGAAAGGAATTGTATTTTACTTTCTCTTATTTGGTGTATTGGAATAAGTTTAAGAAACTATAGGCTGTTACTTAAATTTTACATAATTGGCACAGCTCTTATATAGGCACTTCCATAGTTCAGAAATAAGTAGAAAATACATATTGTTCTTCTCTGTCTCTTCCTTTCTCTTTCTTTCTGTAATTTAAATACTAAAAGTTTGTCTTTGTACTAGCTCATGAAAGTATTCCTTAGAAAAAGTAAAGTGTTTCATTTGTTGAATTTGCAAGCTATAAACATATATATTTCTCTACCTTATTCAGGTATAATTTATTGCTATAGGAGCCCCATGTGTTATAAAATAGTAATACTGTACTCAGTATTTCAAAAAGTAACCTCTATGACTGTCCCTTAATAAAAAGGGCTGTTAAAGCTGTATGTATTTGGAGACTGGCCTAGAGTTTGTGATTACAGAATTTAGAACCTAAAGAGCATTGCTTATTAGAATGTTATTTAGCCAAAACTTATTCAGTTGCCAAAGAGAGCTTCAGTTATTAAGTTCTCACTAGAATTTCAGAATTGTTTATCTCATTAGGTAGAAATGTTTGAATTCTCAACAGAGCTCAGGTGAAGTCTGAAAGGTAGTTCCTGCTGGTGTGGCTTCGTAGTGCTGGCCTGGTGTAAATCTTCTGGTCCATACCAGAATTGGGGGTGGGGTGGGGTAATAGCCTTTATGGTTTTCACAGCTGTTTTTCTATATTTTCCAGACTAAAACTCGAACATAGCTGGCTGATTTATGAGTCACTTTGGATCAGTGTCTTAAAACAGCTACAGCCTGGCTTTTTGTTTTTCAGCTTTCCAGATTTCTGCTGAATTAGCAGCTCTGCAGGCCCCAGTGGGATTGATTAAGAAGCTGTGCTGTATTTGCATTTTAAAATTTGACTTGGAAGTCAAATTTCCAAATGCTAAGAGAAAGAAAATGATAGCTGGAACCAAAAGTTGTAAATTAATTATTCTTACATATATTTATTTGTTTGCTAATATTCAGAAAGAGAGGCTTTTCTCTACCTTGTAGAAGGAGTTTGATTTTTCAAGGATTTGGCTGGCTATGTTTTTCGTAAATAGTTAACACCTCTCTATCTCGTCCCCTATCCCTTTTATTAACCTCAGTACAACAACTTTAAAAAAAAAAAAAGTTTCCTGGGGAAGATGTTCATTAATAGGACTCTGAAAATGAAAAATCTGCCTTCTTTATTGAATGTTTTATGTTCTGGGTTTAAGAGAACATTGAAATTATATGACTTGAGTCTCTTTTTTAGTAGTCTAGCCATAAAAACAATATAAAGAAGATTTAGGAAAATGTGACATCCTTTAACTAGAAAGTAATCATTTCTAAAATGTAAACTATATTAAATCTAAATTTAGGTACATTAAACGTTTCATGGCTTTAAGTATTTAGCAGTAAAATTCATTTAAGGGTTGATTTTTTTTTTCTTCTCCCACATGTAATGTGGTTTTAATAGCACAAAAAACTAAGGAATGGAAGTATGTTGCAATAACTGAAATATTTAAGGTTGCCAACTCCTGCTTCTGGATCCAAAATGAGTGGTCTGCAACATGTGTACCTGTCTCTAAAGGCAGTTTCTCTTCTTTAAAGGTCTTTGCTTGGGGGAATCTCATCCCATTACTGGTGAAGAAAGTTAAGAACTCAATCTCATTTCTCATAGGATTGCCCTGTGAAATAATCCTTACAGTGAAATGGAGAGTTCAGGTTTAGCTTAGTGTTTTTAATTCAACAGAAAATCACCTGTATTAAATGGCAGAGCCAGATTGGTTCTTCCCACCTTGCTTTGAAAACTGGAAAGGCTGGGGGTGGGTGCAGCTTCAGTGCTCCTGGATTAAGTGGGTCCAAATGAGAGTCTTTGTGAACTCCCTCCCAGATGAAGGTCTCTTTTCCTTAGTTGTTTTTGAAACCATGTGGGAAATCTGTGAGCGTCTGGGGTGCTAAAAGCACACAGGTTTTGTTTGAATCCAAACGTGAGTTGTTGGGCTCACAGTTTCCTTGATGAACTCCAGATGGACTTGAGCCGGACGGTGAGGGAAAGTGTCTGGCTCCAGCCAGCATGGTGAGCATGCACAGCAGTGGTTGTAATTGCAGGATTTTTATAGTTTAAAGTCTGTGCCAGATTTTTTTTTTTTTTCATGTTATAACTCTACCAGAACAAATCTACTCATGTCTGTGACTGTCTGGTAGGTCTTTAGACAAACATATTTTGAATAAAACCTTTGCAGTTTTTTTTAAGGTAAAATAAAGAAATCCAGGTTTATTCTCAAAACAAAAAGTGAGAGACTAAAAAGGAACTCTGATTTCTAATTGTTAACTAAGCGCCAAGTAACAGTGTGCTTCTATGAAGCTGATTTCTTTTCATTTTTGTTTTGTGAGCACATAATCATGCGTATAAAGTAGTTCATGCTTTTCAACTTTACACTGAAAACTGCAACTTTGGTTAGTGTAGTTATTTAGTTAATGAAAGAATTCATTAAGTGTTCACTACCTCTTTCCATGGGAAGCATCAAGCCATCTTCTATATTAGCCTGGGTTCCAGTAACTGTTCAGCCATCTCATCTTCATTACCCCATTTTGAAGCTGTACAGTCAAGGGTATGAAAACACACAAGAAATATAACCACGCATATTTTCCAGATTGTGTTTCATATTTTGAATTTAAATGCTGACATGACTTTCTAACTTACTGTATGAATAGAAAGAAGTTTGTTATTTTTCAGAGTACAATACCTATGGAAATCTAGTTAGACTGTGTTATTTAGTTGCTAAATTAGACTGTCTTTGGGGAAGAAGCACATTTATTTCAGTGATTGAAATCTCTTTGTTTAAAAAAAAGGAATCTGTTTGTTAGACGGTTGATGTGGTTTAAATTATACGTTAGGTGACCATATATTGAGATTTGGAGGATCCACATGGGTAGTGTGTGTCCTTTTGAGCAAACTCACCACGCATGCACACGCACAGATGATGTCACATGCACTGTCACTACATGGTACATGAATTTGTGCCTTAATCCAGAGAAACAAATGTGCATGGAAAGCAGTTTCTTTTTTGTTTGACTGTAATAAATCCTTTGATTCTTAATTTTACTACAATAAAAAGTTTTCTGTTCAAGTCTCTCCTTTCAGTAACCTGCCTAATTAGCCACTTTCTGTGAGCTATGATGTCATCATATCAGGTTGGGAGTGGAGAGAAGGGAGGGTAAAGCAAAACTACCAGTTCACAAAAGATCTGTTCACTACTCGCCAAAAAACATCTCTTAAAATGTTTGTGGGCTTCAAGTATTTGAATCTGCCAGCCTCTTAAACTAATTTTGTCCTCAGTTTATATTTTTGAGTTTGACATTTTGGTTTCCATCTTCGTAGACAGAATGGATCAATTATTTCTCTGGTTGTCACTAGGGTTAATAGAGATACTTCGTAAGCCCACTCTCTCTTGCATTTCATTAAGCACAACTAGTATTTTTAGAAACTGCTTACAATTTTGGTTTTGCTTTCTTATAGGGACCTAAGTCACAACAGATTATCTTTCATCAAGACGAGTTCCATGAGTCACCTTCAGAGTCTTCAAGAAGTGTGAGTCCTGGTTACTTTATACTTGAATCTCGCATGAACTTATTGCCACTCTTTCTGTTTTGCTTTCACTGTATGAATATTTGGATTACAATAAATTATTTAAAAGTTCTAATGTGGGAAATATCTTTATTTTAAAGTTTTCACTTCTACAAATTATAGATTGCCTAATTAGCTCCTCCCACTTTTTTTTTTATCATTTATAGGAAACTGAACAACAATGAATTGGAGACCATTCCAAATCTTGGTGCAGTCTCAGTGAATATTACGCTTCTATCCTTGTAAGTGAATATTAACAGAATTTCATATCTATGTTGGCAGATACCATATGGACTGGCATAAATTGCTTACAAACAATATTTGAATACTTCTTTCAGGGTATAATAAAGAAAGGCTCTTTAAATTGCTTAACTTGTTTTCTAGCCTGTACTGTCCCTCCTAAATTCCAGGTTTCCTTCAACACATATCAACACATTCAACACTTAGCTCTCATTGCTTAACTGGTTTTCAAGATTTAAAGAAGCAAATTTCACCTCATACAGATGCATATTTGTTTATATGCTGTTGACTTAGACTTTTAATTCTGGCTTTACTCAGTGGTTGGCTTGGGATCTATGGATTATATATCATGTAGCTTTTAGAGAACCGTGATGAGATTTTTTTTGTGTGTGAGAATAAATGGAAGTTGATAATAAACCACTGAGTTAGCCTTGTAAGTTTGGTGTCTACAGGGGAAATCAGGGTTTAGAAATCCCCACTCAAAATACCAGCTTATGCAATTAAAATCAAATATGTAATCAAGGTCAGAAATATCACTGAGTATTAGTTTGCAAATTTGAGTTTTTAAATACAATTAAAATTGTCTGACATTTTCTGTATTTTGGAGGGCAGATAACACATGTATACTCATGTTTTGAGATAGATTTTGGAAGAATTTTGATTTTCAGCCTTTAAAGGTAGTATTTAGAATATTCCTGGTTAACTTTCTAAAATTAAGTAATTTACTGCCTTAATCCTGGATAATTAAAAAATATTTAAGTCCCTGAAGTTACAGACATTCTTCTTTCATGCAACTTAAGAAAACACTATTGTTAGTTGCTTCTGGTTAAGGTGTTGGGAAGGTTGAAATTATATAGTAAATTTCAGGAACACTGTTCAATTAATTAAAGTGATCGCTATCCAATTGCTTACATCTGGTGATTTATAGAGGTTTGTTTTCACTTTGGGCCCAGGTCAGCCAAGTCACAGTGCAGCCTCTTTGTCTGCTTTCTTAGTTTGAATAAGAACTAAGTGACATTTGATACTGATGTGGTTTTTACAAAGATCAGAAACAGAAAGCAGTGAAAGAAAAAGCAGTTGATATTTGACAAATAAATACTAAATTTAAAAAATATTTTTATGCTAGCATTAATTCTCACTTTCTTTGTCTTTTACAATTGCTTAAAATATTGGCAACAACATGGAGTTCTGGTTTTGGTGCCTTACAGCATCTGTAGCTGTTCTTGTTGACCAAGAGGGCTCTTTTAAAATCCTGCTTTGCCCTGCTGTTTTTGCCCTGTGTTTTGGCAGATTCTGTCAGCACGTTTAAGAGAAACTTGAGATTCATGGCAGACTGGATGGCTGAGGGGTCCGTGATGCCATTTTGTAACCTGGGAGGGATGAGGAAGACGCTAAAGTCTAAATGGGGCACTTTGGCATGGCATAGGATTGACGTATAAGAACTTATAGGGAAATTAGAAAATTCTTTTGGATATAAAATAACTGTAATTGTACCCTTTAGAGCTATAACTTGTAAACAAAAAGCTAGAATGACATCTAAAAAATTAGAAACCTTCACAATTTGGACTCTTCTCTGTTTCTGTATTAGGCTTTGTGTTAGTATATGTGTTTTGCTTTAGTGAGTGTTTTTAGTGATGTGTCAAATCAACCTTACTGATCTCACTTTTTTTAACCCTAAACCTGCTACAATGCATCTCACCAATGATTACTTTGTTCTCATGTAACCATCTGCCCAATTAGTGCCTGCCCACATTACATAGACTCTGCGGAGGATAATGTATAAGATAGGCCCACACATGCAATACAGAGAATGAAAAATTGTTTACACACCTATGAAATATCTTGAAAACTCTTAGTTTTTCCTTCTACAGCTATTGCTTTGTTTTCTTCTAAAGGCTCCTTGAGAGCCTGCTATATGGAGTCAGTGTTTCTAAAGCACTAAAGTTTCTATGTTGTGTTATGTAGGGTGGAACATTTTTTTTTTTAATATAGAAGCACTTGAAGACAATCAGAGCTAAATACCAGTACTTAAATACATGCATTTCGGAAATTTCAAAAGAAAATCTGTTAAACCGTGTGACATGACTCAGATTAGAAACTACAACTAAAATCCATATTTTAATTTCTAGGGCTTTTGACCTCTATGTTATCAAGATTATGATTATTTTTATATTTTATGGAAGAAAACATTTTTCTGAGGTATATGTGTGTGTGTGTGTTAAATAATTTCAAAACTTGTGCTGAAGAAAAGGAAAATTTAATTGAAGCCTGGTATATGATTTGATATCTGGGCCCTTATACAGTTGCTACTCTTTGCTATGAAGACCTTTCCCAGATAGAGGGGCTGGATGTAGAAAAGACCATGCCAAGAAAACATTCTTCTTGTCAAATGGCAGGGCAGGGCATCCCCCCCACCTCCCTCTGTTCAGAGATGAATACAGTTAGGGCCTGGTTCGGATAAATTTGGGGAAGCTTGTGAAATGCCAGGGATCTGTAATGTTAGTTGGATACTCATCAGACACCCTCATTACCTTTAGAATATAAAAGATCTAATCAGAACTACTTTCCTTTAAATCCCAGTAGAACTGGCTAAAAAAATCGACTGGAATGCTATGGGAAAGGAATGGTTTGTTATATGTATGTCCTTTATGTTTTTCTCACAGTTTCATGGCTATGCCAGGATGGTCTTTTTTAAGGAAACGAAGTGGAATAATCTTTGAAATTAGCATATCCGTAGAAGTGCTGACCTAAGCTGGGCATGGTGGTACATGCCTGTAATCTAAGTACTCTGGGAGGCTAAGAGAATTGCTAAATTTGAGTCTAGCTTGGGCAACTGAGTGATTTCAGAGATCTCAAAATAAAAATTTAAAAAGGGCTGGGAACATAGCTTAGCGCCAAGGCTCTGGGTTCAGACCTTGATACTACTAAAAACAAAGTTGATATTTCCTGTGTGCCAGTTTTAGCTCTGGGTGATGTGGCATGACCCTGGTCAAATAATGGGTGTTTTTAAACCTGTGACCTGGGTTGGGGAAGTTTCAATTAAAATCTTACTGTTGGACAAAAGAGACCTTGTTGGTTATTATCAGAGCTAGTTGGGGCTTAGTCTTTCTTGATACTGATGGTTTATGTAGTTTTGCCCAGTTTACGCATATTTGTCTGGTGTCCTGAAGTTAGAAAGTGTTAAGTCAGAGGCTGTCAAATGCACATTGGAGTGCTTGTTAAAAATGTTGATTTTCTGGGTGTGGTGGCGCACATCTGTAATCCCAGCACTCAGGAGGCTGAGGCAGGAGGATTGCTGTGAGTTCGAGACCAGCCTAGGCTACACAGTAGTTCCAGGTCAGTCTCAACTACATAGTTGAGACCCTGTCTCAAAACAAATAAACAAACAAACAAAAATGTTGGTTTTTCTGACCTCATTTTTAGACATTCTAAGTCACTAGGTTTGATGAGGCCCAGGAATGTCCATTTTACTTATCTGGCCTGCTGGTTCTCATCAGCGATTGCATAAATATTTCTGAAGTTACTGATAGTGTCAGTGTCATAATCAAATAAACCTTTTTTCTTTATTTCTCACTTATCTTAAACATTGAGCATATCTGCAAATCCATCATTTTTCTTTATAGCCTGTCATTTTTCCAGAGATGACACTGCATGGTCCCAGAGAGGTTGTTATAAGTTACCTTCGCTGGTAGCACCCCAGAACATACACTCTACCTGTTGAGAGCTGCCAAAAAGATTTAAAATAGTGTGAGATGCCAGGAATTTAGCTAGCTCTGTGGTGGTGTGCCTGCCTGGCAAGTGCAAGGTCCTGAGTTCAATTCCCAGTTCTGAAAAAAATAAATAAAATAGTGTGAGATGATCAGATGTGGTATTTGAAAATGTCCCAGTGACTGTAGTGTGGGAAATCGTCTGGAGGTGACAGGAGGGTGGTTGGAGAGGGCAGGTAATTAGAGTCCCACAGCAATCCAGGAGTAGTGGCGGCCTGCTCTACAGTGGTTGTTAAAAGCAGAGTTCCACATCAAGGGAAGAAACTGAAGAAGACACTAGAAGATGGAAAAACCTCCCATGTTCATGGACTAGCACAATTAATACAGTATTGTTAAACTGGTCACACTACTAAAAACAAACTGAATTTAGTTCCTCATTAAAATACCAACTTTCTTCATAAAGCTGGAAAATACCACCTAAAATTCATGTAGAAGCACAACATCCTGAACCACCAAAGCAATCATGAGTAAAAAGAACAATACTGGAGGCCTCATGATACCTGACTTTACAATATACTATGGAGCCATAGTAATAGAGACCATTTAGATATGTGCACCAGTGGTACAGAATAGAAGATCTGGCTATAATTACCTGATTCTTGATAAAGATACCAAAAACATCTTGAGGAGAGCATAGTTTCTTTAACAGAGGTGCTAGGAAAACTGGATATCTACCCGGAGAAGACTGATGATTCCTACCTCTCAAAACTTTGTAAAAGTCAACTCCAGTGGATCAAAGACTTTAATGTAAAACATGACATTTTGAGACTACTAGAGGGAATGGCAGGGAAATATATAGCCATAGGCACCACTTCCTGAATTGGACTCCAATAGCTCAAGAGATAATAGCAAGAATTGATAACTAAGATTGCATCAAATGAAAGAGCTTCTGCATAGCAAAGAAAATAAAAAAGTGAAGGGACAGCCTCCAGAATGGGGAAGATCTTTGCTAGCTATTTTTCTGACAGAGGATTAATACCCAGATTATAAAAGGAACTCAAAATACTTAATGCCAAAAGAACAAACAAAGTAATCAAATGAACAGACCCTGCTCAAAAGAAGTACCCATGACCAATGATAATATGAAAAAGTGTTCACCATCATTAACCATTAGAGAAATGTGAATCAAAACTACACAGAAGACTGAAGGTGTAGTCAGCAGAGAGTATGTGCTTAGCACGCATAAGGCCTTGGGTTTCATCAACCTCTAGCAACAAAGACAAAAGCAAAAAGTAAACTGCACTGAGCTCCCATCTCAACCCAGAAAGATGGTTACCATCAGGAATACCACTAGTAGTAAAATCTGAGGCCAGGCATGATGGCGCACACCTGTAATCCCAGCACTTTGGAGGCAGGAGGATCACTGTAAATTCAAGGCCACCCTGAGCTACACAGTGAGTTCAAGACCAGCCTGAACTTCATGGAAAGAACCCTGTCTCCAGAAAGCAAAATAAATTCTGGCAAGAATTTGAGGGAAAAGAACCCTGTTATAATGCTAGTGGAGATGTAATTTATTACAGAGACTATGGAAATCAGTATGTAAGTTCCTCGAAAACGTAAAAGCAGAGCTCCACCCAGGTACACCACTCCTCACTTCTCAGAATAAATTCAGAGGAATCAAAGTCCTTATATATTATAGAGATACCCAGGTTTATCATGGCACGGCTTACAAAAGTCAAGTTGTGGAATCAAAATAGGTGCTCATGTATGAATGGATAAAGAAATGTAACATATGTACGGTGGAATATTATTCACCCATAAAGAATAATGAAATCATGTCATTTGTAGAAGAATGGATGGCAATGCAAAGCATCGAGTTAAGTGAAGTAAATTAGCCTTAAAAAGAACGCAAATGACACGTTTTCTCTCATGTAGAATCTAGAAAAAATAGAACATGAAAGCAGAAGGAGGATTGTTAGAGAAGAGGCAAAGAATTGAGAAAGTAGAGAAGCGGGTAATGCGAGGTGGTCTGCGATCAGAATATGTTACACGCATGTTGAAAATGCCACAATTAAACCTATTATTCCATAAATTAATGTGCATTAATAAAAATAATATAATTAAAATATAGAGAAAATTTTTAATAGAGCAGAGCTCAAGCCGGATGGCCTGGGATTTAATTTCTGTCTCCACCCTTTGCTAGGTTTCTGACCATGGGTGAGTTATTCTGTTTCCATCTGTATTTCTTCAGCTTTAAAAGAGAATAATAGCCATACTTATTTCCCAGTGTTCCTGTGAGGATCTGGAGAGAGATCGTGAGCGCAGGCATCTGGCATGCACTGAGTGCTCATGGAGAGTGAGCTCTGATGGTGATGACTGCGGTGACTCTATTCACCTACAGTCTATGGAATACCTGTTATGTGCCAGTCACTGCTTCACGTGGAAAACAGAAATGCAAATTCAGACAACTTTCCTTTTACATACAATTTCCACTCTAGTGAGGGATAAAGAAAATAAACCAGATAAGTAAAGAGACTTAAAAGAGAGTGATTTCAGTTTATGATTGGGTCTGTGAAGGCACAGAGAGGACGATAAGGGGACTAGAAAGCACTCTAGCTATGGTCGTGGTGTCAGTGCAGGTGAATACGTATTGGCCAAGGCCTGCTGTGTCCCGGGTATGGACCTGGATCAAGGACTGTTGGCCTTGTAGAGCCTGTTTTTCATGGAAGGAGGAAGACCAAAAGTACGGGGACTAGAAAGCACTCTAGCTATGGTCGTGGTGTCAGTCAGTGCAGGTGAATACGTATTGGCCAAGGCCTGCTGTGTCCCGGGTGTGGACCTGGATCAAGGACTGTTGGCCTTGTAGAGCCTGTTTTTCATGGAAGGAGGAAGACCAAAAACTGAATGAGATGTCATAAGAGGTAAGTGCCAGGGAGGCAAATAAAGCAGAGAAGGAAGTGTGAGGAGTGTGTGGGTTAAAGTAGGACCTGAGAGTTTATAAGGGATTCAGGAAGGGGCTTACTGGGAGGGGATCAGAGCCTGACCCGGTCTGGGCCTGGGGTCCTCTCCAGTGAACCTGCTTTGCCCTGGCCAGGCTTACCTTGCCGTGTGTGTCCAGCTGTTCCACGGTTAGAAAATGACCCTGTGTTTTGAGGCCCCTGGCTCTTAACGAAGGTATATGGCATATAGTTAATGTTTAATTAACATATGAATTAAGGAGCTTTTATGGCACAGTTATATGCACTTAGCATAATTCTGATAGATCTCCTATATACTCAGTCTAAACCTCTGGCTAAAGGTTTACAGTGGAGACAGTGTTCACCTCTGCATGCTTGGTAAAATAATAAAAATAAATTATAACAGCAGCAGTAACACTAATTAGAAGACAAAAAGAGAAGTAGCTTAAGTAGGCCAAGGAAGCAGCTCTCCATTCTAGCCAGCGAGAGCCTGCCGTGGAGTACATGGAGAGGAGAAGTCAGAGAGGCTGTTCTCATTCACCTTTGTAAATGTGAAGGTCTCACCTCATCAAGGCTGAAGTTGGTGCTCAGAAATACAGATGTCTCACAGCCCCTGTGCCCTTTGCACTTAGGAACTCTTTCATCAGGTCTTGAACTAAAAATTCAAGATGCAAAACATAATAAGAAAACTCATATACCTCCCCAGAAAATTAATCTGCCTCCACCCTGAAGGAGAAGAGCGCGTTAGACTCGTGGATGGAGGGAGGACAGCTGCATAGAGACCTTTACGGTGTTGTAAGGACCTGCTCAGGGGTATTGATAATAACTGTCCCAGTCTGGGGCCTTGGAACTTAACAGGCATGAGATAGGTCCACAGTGTCCTGGGTCCTCATATTGGACATGCTTTGGACATGCTGGAAAGCATGCATCGTGCACTCTGTGCTGGGCTCTCGGGCCACTTACACAGTACCCAGAACAGTACCAGGTGGGGGGAACTATTGGCAGATTGTGTAGCATGCACAGCACTTGCCATAGAATTCCTTTTCTCCCGTGAGTGGTATTGGTCAGTCACTTCTCATTCCAGGATATGAGATGTTATGAGACATAGATGGCACGTAGAAGGCACATGTTAAGAATCTGAGTGGACAAGAGCCATTGCGGGCCTCTGTGCTGTAGGAGAGATCTGAGCTGGGAATTGGGCACATGGGATTTTGTCTTGTCTCACACCGCTGACCTGTCTGACCTTCAGCAGACTTAATTAATTCTCTTCTGTTTATCTGTGCCAACAGTCTGGGAGTCTGCCCACCTCTCCTCTGGTCCCGGCAGAGGATCAAATGGCATCCTGTGTATGAAAGAACTCTGGGGAGTGTGAACAGCCACAGCTGCGTGCAGTTGCAGCATGGTGGGCTGGCATTGAGCAAAGGCTCGGGGCAGGGGGCCAGAGTGGATTCTTGAACAGGACGGTCATGGGATGAAGGCGGGATCCAGAAACTATCCTGGCAGCAATTGATGAGAGAGGGCAAAAGTACTCCGTGTTTAGGGTGAATGAATTAACAGGAAAACTTTTACTTTTTCCAAATGGTTAAAAAAAAGGTGAGAGCACACATTTGTGATATGATAATAACTGAATATTATTTCTAGCCTGGAGGCTCTTGTATCTATAAGGCGAATCTTGAGCTATCTGAGTGCCCATTAACAACACCTACAGTGCGCTAAATGTTAGGGAACTAAGAAAATAGGACTTGGCCTCTGTTTTTGAGGAACGCTGAACAGCAGAGAAGACTGGTAGTAACAATGGTGGAGGTGCCTCGGCTGTGCCAATCTGCAGTGTGAAAAGTGTATAAAGGGTAAGACACTGATGAGTAAATTGGTAGGATCGGCCTAGGAAGCTTCTTCTATACAGGGTGGTTTGTAGTTCTGAGGGAGCTGTTTTTAGGAGAAATGAAATGACACAGTTGACACAGAATCTATTTTTCTCTTCTTTGAAATAGTCACTTTCTTGGTCAGTGTGCATTTTCAAAATCAAATGCCGTAGTGTGGCTTTGAGAATTAGCAATTATGACTTGCCAAATACTTACCCATAGATGGCTGGAGTTGTTCTGTTCTCTGTGGTGGATTACGCCACATCTCTTTTTCCCATGAAAGGGAATTGGCCCTAGGGTGAAAGTCATATGAGCATTGACTTCCGGACAGAGAATAGAGAAGAGCTAAACAAGGGATCCAAAATCAGTCTACAATCAGACCATTTCTGACTTTGTACAGCCTGGCTTAGGATTTTTCAGTGTTTTGACTTTATGATGGTTCATTAAGGATACACATACAATTTTGTTTTTCATTTTCAGTACAGTAGAGTAGAAGTTACACGAGATACTCAGCACTTTATTATAAAACTGTCTTTGTGTTAGATGATTTTTGTCCATCTGTAGGCTGATGTGTGTGTTCTGAGTACATTTAAGTTAGTTAGGTGAGGTATATGAACTGCAATTTCAACTTACGGTATTTTCAATTTATGATGTTTGTCAGCATGTCATCTCATCTTAAATTGACTATATTCTGTTGTTTATGTACTGAACTCAGCACCTTATTAAGTGAGAATTTCATCCATAAGCATATATTTATCATTACATTCTAAAACTTGGACTATTAAAGAGATCAATTTGAGGGATATTAATTTAAGAAACTATTGCACGGTTGTTTGGCACTGACTTCATGTAAATAATTTATCAAACTAAATTTATAACTTTTAAAACATTATTTTAATAGGGTCAAAGTTCAGACAAAATAGTAGAGAGGGAAGGCAAGTATTAAACTTTTTCACATAATTATACATCTTAGTAATTTTATAACTCAGTAATAAAATCTAAACAGCTGTTTTAACTGAAAGAGGTCACCAGCTTGTCATACTAGTTAAGGAAGTTGGGGAACAACGTTATAAAGTCATAATTAGATCCTAAGTTTCTGAGGGGACTAAAACAGCTCTGCTTTGGTTAAGTAGACACCATCCATATCCCAACTTCCCCCACATGTCGGTGTACAGGAACCACCTTATTTGACCACCTTAGCTGTAAAGGTCAGCCCAGAGTGAATGCTTCCCTGTTGCAGATGAACAGGCTCGTGTCTCCTTTACAGTGGCACTTTCACCAGTGCGCACGTAAACCTGATGCTATCATGCTTGGAGCAAGTAAGTTCACGGAGCACAAGTCTTACAGAATGAACACATAGACATCTTAATGTGATAAGTGCTGTTGTATTGGATTATGAAGTGTTTATATATGACTTGCACATAAAAGAGAGTTTACACAGAGCTGTATTTATGACAAACACTCTCTCAGTTTATCTTCACATTAAGGCAGAAACTGGTCTCTCCCCAGAATGCAAATGTACTAGGTTTTTGAATTCTCATTTTAGAAGAATGGCTGTGTAGACCCTTCAGTATTTCCCCTCTGCTCTTAGGTCAAAAGTAAGATCCTTCTCAAAATGTGCAATGCTTTGTATCCTCCTTTCCACAGAACCTTGTCTGGAATCATTGCTCAGTTCCAGGGGTGGGGCCGAAGCATCCTGGCTCCTTTGTGTGTGCTTTTCCCTGTCTAGAGGAGGCCCCTTCCTTCTCGTCTTTGTCATAAGACTCAGGCTCATTTTTACATTTTTATGTCTCCTCTATTACAATAATCTACATATTATAATCATTTTTTTCAATTATATCCACATGATCCTTTAAAACTTCAAAAATAAGATGATGTCTGTCCTCATCCTCATGATGACCCTGGCATTAGCAATATCTGGTGCCTGGTAGATTCTCAGCGTCTGTTTGTTGGGTGGATGAATGAGTGGAGTGTTTAATGTATATGGTTACATTTTCTGTTCCTGCCTCTCCATATATAAAAAAAGTTTTAATTTATAAAACTTTTCCCCTAAGGTAACAACAACTGTAGAATGGACAGGGTGACACACTGGGCAATTTTTTTTTCCAGTGTCATTTTTTAAAGCCCGCAAAATTAACTCCACCCCTTGAACTTGACCTGCCGATATGGCTTTTCACAAAAATCCCTGTATTATCGGTGTTTGTACTGAGCCTAAGTCGTTTTCTTGTTCCCTTCCCTAACTTTATAGCAGCCATTTTGATTTTTGCTTCAAAGTATCAGGTACAACTTCTACCAATGACTTCTCTGTGCTGAATGAAGTTTGTTTTGCCGAGACAGAAAAAACAATAAAGTTACGACAAGTGGCTTTTCATGATTGGAGTGGCAAGATTCAACATGTGTTTCTATTCCTGTCTAGTCAGTTTTCCTCCTGCTCCTCCTTATTTTTGTTTCTTTCCTGGCTCCCATAGGCCAGAGGTTTACTTCTAGGTTGGTAGAGACAAAATAGCGAAGCAGAGTTCTAACCAATACCATCTCTTCTTTCTTTGGCTGGAAGTTGCTTAAGTGCTAAATTCAAAACATGAAAGGAAAAGGAACTATAAATATAAATACCTTCTTTCTAGCACTTAACATCACCTGCCTGACTGTCTCTTCTTTATTCATGTAGATTTAGCAGGCAGATAGAGTGGTTTTTAGAATAGCATTGAAGGAAAAATGAAATATTAAGATATTTGTGCTGCAAATTTCATACAGCGTAAGATAAATATGGCATAAATTTGTGTACTGTCAATTTTACTAAGCACAAACAACCTTAGCCACTTTATAGTAAGGCAATTAAATTATGCAATAGAGTCAAAATGAACGCACATATACATGTTTCTTTTTTCTTTTCTGTTTTTTTAATAAGAGGCTTTGAATTTATTCCCTGATGGCTGTATGATTCCCCATAAGGCACTGGCCTACCTAAAGGGCAGTAAACTTCAAAGGTGAATGGATGTGCACACACCTGGGGAAATAGTCAATTGTATAAATGCCTTTCTTAATCATCACGTCCATGTAAGTATCAAAAAGTGAAAAGAATTAGAGATAGTTTGCTATGTTATGTAACTGTTATAACTCATTTTTAAATTAGTGTTGAGCGTCTATATGCAATCCTAGTAACTTGGAAGGCATTTTTTAAAATGGAGAAATCTCTGGAAGAAAAGTTGTCTTTTCTCTCCACAATAATCTCCAGGGACAAAAGCTCATTCTCTACCAGGAGTCTTTTTTAGTGACTACTTCTGAAATTCTGGTTGCTAGGACTTTCTGTGCTAGGCTGAGCTTTGTCCTTCTGCAGCTTCTGACTCTTGTCCTCTTCACCTGTGTAGCGGGCAGAACCACTTCTTTTATTTTGGGCCTCATAGAATTTACATGTCTAAAATTGTAAGGTTTTTCTCAAAGCCTTTCCTGCTCCTGGTTCAAATTCTCATGGCCATTTCTTGCATGACATGGTTTTTATTTATTTATTGTTATTTATTTTTTATTAGTACACATTTGCAGTACATAATGTTGACATTCTTTGTGTGGACATGTATGTAACACATTCATCCTATTTCCCTCTCCCTTCCTTCCATCTCTTGATCCCCCTTCCCATTTGAGAAGTTTCTGTATCCCTTTTTCTTGTTGTCTATTCTTTTCTTCTTTATAATTTGGATTTTTCATACAGGAGAAACCATGTTACTTTTAAGCTTGTATGTCTGATGTATTTCACTTAACATTATGGTCTTATGGTGCATCCATTTTCCTACAAATTACTCTTTATCTTTATGGCAGAGTAGTACCCCCATTGTGTGCAAATGCCATATTTTCTCTATCCATTCATCTATTTTCAGAATTATAGGCTGCTTCTAAGATTTATTTAGCTGTTATGCACCGTGGTGATATAAACGTGAGTATATGGTTATTACTGTAATATGATGTGCTTAACTGTTTTAGGAAGATACCTAGGAGGGGAAGAGCTGAGTCAAATGGAATTCCTAGTTTTAATTTTTTGAAGAATCCCCATACTGATTTCCATGTGGTTGTACTGGTTTACATTCTCAACAATAATTTAGAAGGGTTCCTTTTTCCCCATAGCTTTGCATGCACATGTATTATTTGACTTCTTGATAATTGCTGTTCTTTCTGGGTTGAGATGTAATCTCTGTTCTTTAATTTGCATTTTGTAATGGCCAATGACATTGAGCATTTCTTCCTATATTTATTGGACATTTGTACTTCTGTGAAATGTCTGTTCATTTCACTTGCCCAATTTTTTATTGGATCTTTTATAGGAATAGGTAGAAAAAAATTACCCTTCTGTAGGCTGTTTTTTCACTCTCTTAGTTATTTATTTTACTGTGAGAAGCTTTCTAATTTGATGGGATCTCATTTGTTGATTCTGAATACTATTTCCTGTGCAATGGGGATTCTGTTCAGAAAGTCCTTGCATTTTACCAGAGGATGCAGAAACAACCCCAAGCACATTCAGCTACTTCTATCTTTGACAAAGGATCCTAAAACATACAGTGGAGGAAAGATTGCTTCTTTATACAAGTATCACATGCTAACCTGTTGTGTCAGTGGAGCTCCAGATGGCCTCTTTAATAAATGGTGCTGGGAAAACTGGTTCTCCACATGCCAAAGATTCAATCTAGACCCATATCTCTCACCATGTATTAATCTAAAATAAAAATGGACCAAAGAGCTAAATATTAAAACAAACACTAAACCTACGGTCGGATAAGATAGATATTACATTTTGACCTGTTCTATCCAATAACACTTTCTATCATAATGAAAGTCTTTAAAGCTCGATGCCCATTGGTGAAGAGAGATAGGGGATGTGTATTTGCCTATACGATTATCACCACCACATTTCCCCCCAACCCAGTACCGGGGATTAAACCCAGGGTGTTCACACTGAAGTGTTTTTATTTTTTGTTATTGTTGTTGTTGTTCTAAGTTGCTGAGTTGGTCGGGTTGGGCTCAAATTAATGATCCTCAGACCTCAGCTTCCCAGAATCTTGAAGTCACAAGCATGCACCACCATAGCCACCCCATTTTCTATGTATTATTTAAAAGAGCCATTTAAATCCTTGCATGAAATCAAGATGTACCATGTCTGTACTATCCCCAGTCCACTGTTTTGTGAACCATATCATGATATAAAATAAAATTAATTTACTCTGTTGTGTTCACATGGACTTAATACTCTGTATGATTACTGTTTGTTAATTTGAAGTTTAGAATGATACAGTGTTCTCTGGTTTGCCCTGTTATTATAGGTGAAATTCTCTATGTAGGCTACTTCTTTGTTACAATGCTTTTGAGATTCTGTAAGTTGAATGGCTTTTCAGTAAGAAATTAATTTTTGTGAAGGATGATTTTACTTATTCTGATTTTCAAAGAAAAATTAGTGTTATTAAAATGCTACTGAAGACTTCCTATTAAGCGTGATGGACTGAAGGCTTCCTTTTCAATCTTCTTTTTCATGAAAGCTACTAAAAGGAAAGCAAAGGAAGAAAAAAGTATATGCCAGCAGTAATAAAGACAAAATAAAGAAAAAAAGCATTAAAGTTAAAATAAAATATGTACAAATTCTGCAAGCAAATGGATAAATTGTAATTGACTTAAAAGAAGGGGAAATTAGAATGGATGCCAAAAAAAGTGCTTGTGCAGGTGCATGCGTGTGTGTGTGTGCACAGGGGCTGCAGGTCATCAAGAATTCAAATGCCCGTGAAGGTGGGGGTGCACAGTAGGACTAAAATCAAAGAATTAATTAAAACTCTCTTAGGAAAAGTTATCAGGCCTCTACGGTCCCACTCCAGAACTCAAAGCCCAGTAAGTACCCTTCCCCTTACACAGACTAGAAGTTTCAGGAAAGCTTAAACAGCAAGTCTCTTAAATTCAAGGGGAATTGAAGATAGCACCTTCTGAAATCAGGGATAGCCAATCAAAGCTGAGTGCTGAGGATGACACCCTCCTCTCCTCATTGCCCTGTTAGCCTTACTCACCTTTCCAGATGATACCAGCCATGCTTCCAGCCTCTGACTGGAGGCTGAGAAGTTGAGAGGGAAGAGGCCTGTAGAAGCTGACATGTGGCCATCCCACCTGTGTGGGGGCTTGTCCTCTACTCACTCGTATCTTATGCAGCCCCCAGTAAACGTTTAACTGCTGTTGCTTAGTATATATTAATAAGTAACTATCGGTAGATAGACTTCTAAAGAGTTTCTAGTAAAGCCAGAGGCTGAAACAGATGGGAGGAAAGGGTCAGAGACAGTGGAAGGAGAAGGGTATTTAAAAATAAATCTGATACTTTCGGAGTGAAAAGAGAAAATGCAAAGTCCACGAAACCAGAAAAGCATCATGAAAACCATTTTTAAAAAAGGAATTTTCAGCAAGTAAATTAATTGGAAAAAGAAATGAGAATGCAGTAAAGAGATAGTTTAACAAGGTAGTAATGAAAGTGTTGAGAGAATGTTGAAGAATTCTCTTAGAAAAAAGAAACAAAGAATAAAAGGATAGAAAATGGGAAAAGAAAGTGGGAAAGTAAGCAGATCGCTGGAGACTCTTAAAGTTCTCTAAGTTGCATTCCATAAGGAAACGTTGACATAAATTGATGGAAGGCAATTATCAAAGATCTAAAAAATTTACCAGGACTGAGGAGTAACATATTTTCAGATTGAAAAGACCTACTGATTGTCAACACAGTGAAAAAAGAAAAAGAAAAAATGCCTGAAATAAGATATATTACTGAATTTCCAAATACTAGGATAAAGAGAAACTCTTAAGAGGAGGGAAAATATCATAGTGCCAGTTGCCCGGAAAGAGTAACAGTGGTTCTCCAAGGGTGTCTGGCAACATCTGTGTCTCTTGGGTTCTTGGTCAAAATACAGATTCTGAGGTCCCATACTATACCCACTAAAACAGACACCCTAGAGGTCTGGGGCTCAGCAGTCCTGGAAGCCCTTCCTCCACTTTGGCTGTGTGGTGAAGTTTGAGCAATACTGAGGTGAAGAATCAGAAGGTCCTCTGGTATCTCAAACTACCTCTATGAGTGCTAAGATACAGTAGAACAATACCTTCCTAATCCTAAGGGAAAAGGATTTCTAATCTAAATTCAGTGCAAACCAAACTGTCAGTTCCATGGACTTTCCAGTTGTGTAAAGGAACCTTTTATGTATGGTTTCTAGGCCAGCTAGCTAATAGAAGATGTGTCCTAGAAAAATGGGGAGTAAAGCAAGAAAGGTGAGGACAGAGTGTCCAGGCAATGGGACATCAATATACTAGTCAGTTTTTAGTTGCTTGGACCAAGTACCATACATACACAATTTAATGAAAGAGAGGTTTATTTTGGGTCATTTTTTTCAGTCTATGGTCCTCTGACTGTAAAGCAGAAACATGGGGGAAGGGCTTGGTGGAGGAATACTGCTTACTTCCTGTGTCAAGAAAGCAGAGCAGGTTGATAAGAGAGCCAGAGAGGAACAACTTAGAACCAGATATAGACCCCCAAAGTCACGCCTGCATGACCCACCCAGCCACATCCAGAAGTGTGCTTTACTAAGCCCCTAGGCAGCTCCCAAGACAATCAAATTGACAGTTATACTTAAGTGGCACAAGAGAAGTAAAAGAAAAGGAGGTTAGATTAAGAGAGATAGGAAGTTGTACATAATACAGTTTTGTGAACCTTCTGTAGCAAATCTTTCTCACACAGTGTCTGTCATCCATATCTAGAATCCTAGCTCCTTAGGAGTAGAAGAGGTCATTCCATTCTATTTTCCTCCATTTACAAGTGAGAAAATCAAGACTCATTAAGTGTAATAGATCAAGACACAGAACCAGGAATAGAATCAAAGTCTCCTCTCTAGGGAACTGCAGTGTGAACTATTATACCAAACAGGTCTTACTTTGAGCAGGTTTTGATTCATATAGGGTACCTCCATTGTATGTTTTTTCTTCTGTCTGGTGTCTGTACTGTCACGTTGTTTTCTAATTGTACCTGGGCATCTTGAATAGCAGGTCAGAGTTATCCTGACAGGCCAGTATAAAGCTGGTCTTGAGTTCCTGGACAAGTCAAGATCGTTCACTTCAAAATCTTGAACCCATTCTTTGAGTCCTGAGTTCTGGGGAGCCGAAGATGAATTAATTAGATATTTTCTCCATTCACAAGTTAATCACAGACTGGTAGGGGCTTTCCGACTTACAGACTCACTATAACTGCAGTGTGACCTGTGAAAATGGCTATGGAAGGCCTCTGTTTCAAAAAAGTAGGTAGAATTTTTTGAATTGTATTAAGTCTAATTGGCGATAATTTACTGTGTATAAATTACTTCAGAATAAAACAGTTTTTCCAAAGTCTAAAGGAGTAGAGGAAGTGAGAGGGGTAGGGGAAAGGAAAGAAGGGAAAGGAAAAAATATGAGAAAAGGAAAAATGGAAATAAAGTCCGTAAATAGGGAAGAGTGGAGGGAGTGAAGGGAGAGCAGGGGGATGTGGAAAAATAAGAGAACCAAGATACATCATGTAAAGGTACAAGATCCCAGCGATGAATATAATTGTATTGTATATCTAAAATGTACCAGTAAACTTGAGGGAAAGAAAAGTTTTGCAATAAGTATCTTTATCATCCTGCTGTTGCTAAGATTGGCTTTTAAATTTCTGTTTACATAAGCACTAAGTTGAATATACTCTTGGGGATCAAAGAAGGATTATTTTGTTTGCGGTGTGAATGGGATTTTTAACCACGTTTCTTTTTTCATTTTTAGCATGTGTTGTAAATATGGTGTAGCCATCTTTATCCTGCTTGTGATGCAAAAGATAATTATATTTCATGTTGACCTGGCTTGTAGGTGAAAGAGCTGAGTTCTTGCTTCTGGTACAGGGGCTCATTTCCTGGTTAATATCATTAGTTCTTAATCCAAAATCTGTCTCCTTGCAAGAGTTTCCTCAGTTGGCTTTATTCTTTGATGCCATAGTACTAGTGGACCAGTCTAAACATGTGTTATTTTAATGAAGCTTCTTAATTATCTTTTTAGAAAAGAGATGAGCAAAGACAGTTTATTTTTATCTATATGGGAGAGGTTCCTTGCTTGCCAAATCTCTGTTAAAGCAGCCTGATATTAAGGGCTCTTAGTTATTCCAGCCAAAGTTATTTTCATGGAGTCTCAAGGAAACTTTCATTTTGTTTTGTTTCATTGGAAGGAGGAAAAGGGGCTATTGTTGGAAATAAGTGAACTTTCATGTGTTTGCAAAATGTAATATTTTCTTTAACAACTGTGATTTCTTTGTAAATGGTGCTAAGCTGGTTGCTTGCAAGTTACGTATAGAAATCAGTATTTCTTGGGACCAGGCCAAACTGTAACAGTCAATACATTTATAATGCTTGAGGGTTGTTTGTATGGAATGAGCACACATTCAGCAATTTTTTAGCTGCAGTCCCTGGATTAGACTTAAAGAATATGGATAGAAGGATGCATGCTAAGAAAAGAGGGCATCACATACACAAAAATAGTTTCAAATTAAGTTTCAGTGGACATTCCTCTCTAATAGGAAAATGCTGCATGCACATACTTTTTCTAAATAGCCAAGAGTGTGCGTCGGTACACATCACAGCTGCAAGGCCCTGAGCTGCCTGTGTCATCTGGTGCAATAGTAGGTAGGAGACAGTTGAAACTATTGACAGATGTTTCTTATTCATCAAGGACTTGATTTGTTCAGGAATTCTCATGTGGAAAAAAACCTGCTATTGTAGTTTCTCACAAAGGACATTCCATTCTGTGTTTCTCTTTCCAGACTAGAAATAAACTAGCACCATTTATATCCATGAAAGAGTTCCTGAGTGCTTTTGAGACACTTAGGCTTTACGTAGATCACAGTAAATCAGAAAGTATCACCATCGCACCAAGTGATCATATCAGTAACCTTATCGATTATATTTTATTGTTAATAATTTAGGCCAGTTTGATCTTTGGAGCATGTGCACTGTATCAGAACATATAAGCACATTTCTAGTATTTGAGAATAACATCCATTTCCCTAGTGATTGAGGGAAACAGTAAAATGCCTGTATTGGACTCTTCTGGGTAGTAGCATCTCATTCTTGAGTAAGAAGGGGTCCTAGACTGTACTCCATGCCTTAGAAGACCTCCCATATCCCAAGCACGAAGCAGAGAGATAAGGAAGAAAGTGAGTGGGAACTCCGGTAGAGCTGACCTGGGTCCCAACGCCAGAAGCTGTAGAACTAGAAACCTAGGCCTGTGAATAGGGAAAGAGAAAGCTTGTCCTGTGCTCTGGAAACTACAGGAAGAAGGGTTGTCCACCCCTTCAGCTGGTGTCTAGACTGGTCATCACCATCTGGACACCAAGCCAACTTCTGTCCTCTGCACCAGATTAGAAGCCTCTTAACCATGCTCTTGTGCCTGTTCTTGTCCACCTTTTACCCCATCTTTCTATTGCCTGAATCCAGAGCAGCCATTGTACAATGCACATGTTATATTGGCATCCACCATGTGAAGTCCACTGGCCCCTCCACCCAGTAGATCTTGAGATACAAAACAAATGGCCAACCTGGCTTCAAGTCTCTGTCTGACCTAATCTCTTCTTGGCCACTTTACACTTGAGTTTCATGTTTCTCTAATCCCTACTCATGCATTCTGCACTCCAGCCACCGAGGCAGTATTCTTTCATTGACTCAAAGGGGAGAAAACTTGCACCCCTCTCCTGCATTTGTTTCCCCTTGCACAACACTGATCGTCCCTCTCCCTTGTCAGTGCTTTGCCCCCCAAACATGAATCTGCCCTTTCAACCTCCTCTGCTCTCTCTCCTGGCTTCTCACATTACTTACTACACTGTTGACCTCCCCTATTGGTTGGCTCCCCCCATTCCCAAGACCTCAGGCTCTTTGAGGGCAAGGGCATCACCATCTTATTCATGGTTAGATTTCTCACCAGTTAGATTTATCATTGAAAGAAAATGGTAAACCATGTGAGTCTTTGTACTTTAAAGCATTTTGGTAAAGTTAGCTGAAAGATGAAACTGGTAACAAAATGAATCCTGATTCATTTTGGGAAGCCAAGGCTGAAATGAGTAGGACTTCTGTTTTTCCTGTGGCCTCTTGAAAGCCTGAGGGAACAGTGTGTGCTCCCCACTACCCATGCCTTCAGGTCTGCTGGTCCTCAAGGGACCAATTATATTTCACCTCAGCAATGATTTGACCATGGAACTCCCTGTACCATCAACACAGACAAAATATTCAGTCTCTAAAATGGATTTGCATGAGGACTTTTAATAAGTCCACAACCATACTGTAATTTTTGAACAATAGAAATATGGCACTTCCAATAAGCAATGGAAATAGGTATTCACACAGATTTGTTTTATTAAGTATTTTCATGTTTCTTGCCAAAATATAAACTGCAATGCCTTTTAATGTTTTCATCAGTTTTGGCAATTACCTATATTAGGAGAAAAAATTTAAACTGGGCTGAATTGAATCTTTGTCCTCTAGAAGTGGCTATTTGTGATCCATTCTCCAAAATACATTTAGTTTGAGAGTTTCAGGTGCTAAAAGGGATTTTTTAAATGTAGTTGCCCCCTTTTTTAAAAAGCCATGATATAAAGCAAGTTGGGTTTTTTTGTTTGTTTGTTTCTGTTTTAAACTGGTATGTATCAGGTGGTTATTGCCAGTTAGGCTAAGAGCTAATAAGAAGCTGACATTTGGATTTAATTCAGTTCCTTGAGGATAAATTTAAATTTTTGCGATACAGGAGCTATTATCCTGGCAGTTGTAAGGGATTTTTGTGTCGGGCAGCAGAGCTGACAAAGACTGCACTGTGCCTGCTGCATCTATAACTGAGCGCTTTCCCACTGCAATTTAGGTGGTGTGCACTTCAGGAAATTGCTGGCTTTGGCTGGAGCAGACTTTCACTGCAAGGAAAATTTTATTCGTCACTCAAGTAATTGGCAGTTTTAATACCTTGTTCATAATTACCTTATAAACAAATGAATATATAAACCGAAGATTGTATGGTCTGTTATCTAACTTGTAGCCCTATTTGACCAGCGTGACAGACACCTGTGGTTCTCTCTCTCCTGAAAAAGTAATTTGCTCCATTTATTGCAAAAATCTAAAGCTGAGGATTTTCTTTCTGTTGTTGTTAAATACTATATAAGAGTGTCTCTGTAAGGCCGTAGACAGCCTGAGGGCCAAAACCTGCTACAGAGTTTGAAGGGAGGGGTGGCTAGGGTTGGGGTAGGGACTGGAGGAAGGGAGTTCTTGGACACTTCAGGTGACTTTCATTTGTGAGAGGACATCCTAGTAATACAAACATTGAGTTATATATTTACAAGAAAATTTCAGATCCCTTAAGTGTGGTTTTGTTTAATCCATACACCACGACCCTAAGGCCTGTGGCTTGTCTCTTGGTCTGAATCCATCTCCGGGACCTAGAAATTGACTGATTGTTTCACTTGCATTACCCTGTACCCCACAGCTAGATCAAGAAATTTACACATTGGTGATTCCAGATGTGGGAAATGATCATAGTCAGAGGTCATGGCTGACTTGGCTGTACACAAACCCTCTGAGACTTCACAAGAATGTGATGAGTTTGATTATTTATGTCTGACTTGTAAACAGGACTGCTAATTCTTTTTAAAAATTTGTTGGCAATTATCCCAAAATGCGGCTCTTAAGATATACACTGTGTATACTTGTTACCTAGAACAGGATTATTTTTAAAAATTGAGTTAGATTGTGTGATGTCTTGGGTTTTAAAGAATAGAAAAGATATCCCCCATAGTCCTTATAAATAATACGGTGAGTTATAATACTATCTTGAATAATTTTGTTAGTTTTTAAAATATGGGCTGTGCAGTCCATTTTCTTCTGCTTACTCTTCTTTCTTGTGGAGAAAATAGCACCTTCCCTTCGCACACATTCAGGAAGTGAAGCTTCTAACTCCGGTGAGTGCTGAACACATGCAGACTCCTGGCGAACCTCTCTTACCTATGTGGGATGGAAGCATGGCTTGGGAAGGGCCCCATTCTAGGGAGTTCTTAGGTGTGGGCTTGACAGTTCAACAAGCCAGAGTAGGCTCCCGTCAGTCGAGACCAGAAATTCAGCATTTTTACAAGGTGAGAAGTACTAGAACTTTTGGCAGTACATCTCCAGTAAGGATGTAATTGCCAAGACATCTTTGATAGGCTGTATTCTATGAAAAAGCCTTCAGTGATTGGTTTGGGACCAATCCAGACTCACTTTGTAAAGTGGCTCAGATATGCTCAGACTTGTTGTGTGAAAAGCCCTATTTTCCTAATTTAAAAATTATCTATAATATTTATACCAGAGAAATTGTTCTATGATTAAATGGCATCATACATAAAAAGTGTAGGGCTCAGCTCCTAAACTGTGCTCAGCATTACCAGACTCCACACACATTCCAAAGCAGATGTGGACACAACCTGCTTCCAAGAAGCTCGCAGTATTGTGGAGAACACCAGTTGTGTGCATGCTCTATCAATCAAGACCTAAGACCTATTAAAAGATCTTAATAAGCTTAAAGCACTATAGAAATACAGATGTTGGTAAGAGAGATGCACATATGAAATATACTTTCAGGCTAAGAGAGATACATGTGAGATAGGCTTTCTAAGGTTTTTCATTAAGTGCAAATCATCTGCATACTAGAGAACACCAGCATGTGACTTTTACATGATAGAGTTCTCCTTATAACATTCAGGTTGTTCCTTATAGAAAGAGATGATTTTTTTTTCCTATGATTTGTAGGTGGGATCTGATACCTTCCCCCACTTTTCTACTTTGGTGCATAATTTTCCTCTGCAAACGATGGTCTAAAAAGACCAAGCTATTTAATCTAATATGACAGTTGAGATGGCTTGCACATTGCACTTTGACTACTGATTTCTAACAAAACCGTCACTTATATGCTGAATTTGCCCTTGAGACATATATGTGAAGATCTTTTAAGACTTTTGACTTGGCTTCTTTTTATTTGATGCTCCAGGCCCCTTTCTTGTCTTAAGTCCAGCAATACTCACCGGGAGACCTGTTCATGATGGTGGAAGTACTCTATATAAGAGGCTGCTGAGCTCTTGAAATGGGGGTGGTATAACTACGGAACAGACTTCTAACAATTATTTTACATTTTAAAGAGCCACATGTGCTAATGACTTAATGTCTACATGTCTTAGCCTAGCTGTGCCCAGGGATTACTTAGGCTGGTGTGCTCTTGTGTCATACTTAAAAAATATTGGAAGCCCTGGAGCTTCACCCCTGATACAGCAGCCTCTGTCAATGCATTGAATATTGCTCTTGCTAAAACAAAACATGATCTTGCTAGCATGGTTCTAAAAAAGCCCAATCTGAAGAATGTTTGAAGTTCGTTGACACCTGTGGTTTGGGCACTTTTCAGGAGAAGAATTAGGTTAGGAATCAAGAAGAGAAATAGGGAATTATTGTGTTAGTACACAGTCTGCCTACATGGTCGGAGACATTTCATTTAGCATTTAATAAAAAGAAGAACTACTAAAAAATAGCATTAAAAATCAGTCAGTTGGCTTTAAGTACATAGAGTTTAGGTAACCACTTCTAAATTATATCTCATATTTGTGTATGGGTGTTTTTTTAATATATTTTAATGTCATCATTTATGTTCCAATAAATAAAGTAGGCATGGTATTGCTATTTAACTTTTTAAAATACTATTTAGATTAATTTTTCACATATCTGAAGATCAAGTTAGGAATAAAAAATATTTTTCTCCTTTCTATTTATTGTAACATAAAACCTGTTATCTGTGATGCCTTTTAATTTCAGGGCTGGAAACAGGATTGCTGAGATATTACCAGGACATCTGAAACAATTTCAGTCCCTTGAAACTTTGGACCTGAGCAGCAATAACATTTCAGAACTTAAAACCGCATTTCCACCCCTTCAACTCAAATATCTGTAAGTGAAGTTTTTTTTTTTTTAACCAGAAATTTTCACCTCTAATGAAAATATTGTGTTACAATGAAAAGGTAAAAAAAAACCCTTTAAGATATAATTCTGCCTATTCTACTGTTAAGTGAATAAAAAATGTAATTTTTGTTTTGACTTAAAATGTTATAATCCTGAATAATCAAAATCTGTACATTTCTGGATCACAGTTAGATACTTTTTGCCAAAAAAAACAAAACAAAACAAAACAAAAAACTACGTGGTGTGAAAGTGCTTCTTTTAAAAAATAAGACCAAACTATTGTTGTTTTTTAAATAACAAATTTCACAAAAAGTAGATATGTATGCATAACAAGTTTTTGTAGCTTTCAAATGTCCCAGTCAGTCTTTGTCCAGCAGTGTGGATGAATCTTTTTTTTATCTTTTTTTGGTGTTGGAGATTGAACCCAGGGCCTCCCATATGCTAAGTCTGTGCTGTAACATTGAACTACACCCCCAGGCTGTCTGTGTAACTGTTAAACAACATTTCTTCTCAAGGATCTAAAAGGAATGATTTTAAGTGCCCATTGGTTAAGTCTCTGGAGACTTTATGATAGAGATTGTACATACTTTACCCTTCCAAAAGAGGTGGGGGGG
>NW_022900927.1:25267616-25281603 GCF_012274545.1 Fukomys damarensis | reverse complement strand
GGAGGGAGGGAGGGAGGGGAAGGAAAGGAAAGGAGGGACGGAAGGAGGGAAAGAAAGAAAACAGCTCATCTTGAAACTTTCAATAGGTATATCAATAGCAACAGAGTCACATCCATGGAACCTGGGTACTTTGACAACTTGGCCAATACTCTCCTGGTGTTGAAGCTGAACAGAAACCGGATCTCAACAGTCCCACCCAAGATGTTTAAGTTGTCCCAGCTGCAGCACCTGTGAGTCAAATGTCCTTATCTCCTCCAAACCCTTGGTGTCTGTATACTGAAGTCCACAATGTGGAAAAAGGAGCTTAGAAACAAGCATGTAGCCGTCTTTCCTTTGAGAGCTGGAGTTACAGAATTTCCTCACTGAAAAAAGCTACCAGCTGCTGCCTTGCATGGCAGTGTTAGATTGTTACTAGAAGAGCTAGAGCAATGTTATCATTGTATGGCCCTCTTGCAAGTGTGCCATTGTGGCACTGAGGAAATCACAGGGCCCCTTAACAGCTGCAGTTTATGAGAAGAATACCACAGTACAGGCAGGCTCTGATAGCTGAAGTGGCTGTAAAAACCTATCTTGCTAATAATGGTGGAATGATCTGTGAACAGGCTCCCACAGTAGTGGGTTTCAACTTTGGCTGCACATTACAGAGACTTGGGGAGCTTTTAAAAATCCCAGCATCCAGGCCACACCCTAGGCCAATTACATTAAAACCTCTGGGGGTAGGATCTAGGCTTCAGTAATTTTTAAAACTCTCCAGGTGGTTCCAGTGTCCAGCCAAGGTTGACAACTATTGCCTACAAGAAAGCATTCAACCTGAAAAAGACTCGCAAAAGATAATTTTGTAAACAGATTGAGCAGGATACTTTTGATTGCTGTGCTCTTGAATGGACCTCCTGCTTTAGTGTAATGTTTAATGTTTTCATCCTGATCATGTAAACATAAATATTGATTTGTTTGCTTCTATCCTGAGTGGATAATGGTTTAGATATTAAAGTGCAGTGTACTTTCAATATTTTGTTACCCCCCCACAAGAAAATCACACATTTCAGAGAGAGGGCCTGGGGATTTAGCTCAGTGGTGCCACTGCCTGCCTCATTTCAGAGAGCAATTCACTCACTGCTAAAAAATTGGTATTCTTATCAATAAAAATATTTCAAAATGTAAAATATTCTAATAATTTACCACTGAATTGGTTAAATATATTATAATAATGGCACATTAGATTACTAGAATTTAATGGTCAAATAAGCTAACTGTTTAATTTTAATATCCAATGCAGAGAACTAAACCGAAACAAGATTAGAAATGTAGATGGACTAACTTTCCAAGGGCTTGGTGCTCTGAAGTCCCTGAAGATGCAAAGAAATGGAGTAACAAAACTGATGGATGGAGCTTTTTGGGGTCTGAGCAACATGGAAATCTTGTAAGTGGGTTATCATGGTTCCCACTCAGGTAGTGTGATCATAGAATGCTCAGTGAACTTTCATGAAGTAGCTCTTGTTTGAAATCCTATGCTTATCTCATAATACGCAATCTTATTTATTATTTAGTGTTCAGTTTTGTTTCAGGTAACCCAAGTGAGAGTTTATAAGTATATAAGTTTTATAAGCAAGACTTTATATAGAATTTTTTGCTGATGTTTTCACAGAGCAGAAGCTGAATATCTAGTAACAATAGGAATATGTAATAGGTTGTAATCGTATGTCCCCTTGAAGAGACTAGATAATGAACTCTGGATCCTGCCTTTGATTCTTATTGTGAATATAGGCAGCTGGACCATAACAACCTAACAGAGATTACCAAGGGTTGGCTTTACGGCTTGCTGATGCTGCAGGAACTCCATCTCAGCCAGAATGCCATCAACAGGATCAGCCCTGATGCCTGGGAGTTCTGCCAGAAACTCAGCAAGCTGTGAGTTGCCTTTTATTCTCTTCAGATTCATGAGCAGGGATCATGCCAGAGCATGAGCTTCTTACCACTGATCTGTGAAATTTTCATAACAAAGTTTCCAAGGTGACGGTTTTCTTCACATGCAACCTCACGTACTTCTGTTGTGATTAAGTTGAAGCCCCCTCTGATGTTTTAGTTTGTGGCACACTGGTGAAAGCAGTCGTGGTTATTTTTTTTTTCATTACTCAGATTAAAAATAATGTTTACCAGAGTATTGTTAAGGAAGAATTCTAAAGTGAGGATTATGTTAGTTACATTTATCATCTGGCTTTTTGAAAACAAATCATTGTGTGGAATGGAAAAAAACAAAGGCTGTTTTTTAAATTTCTTTTTTCTTTACAGGGACCTAACTTTCAACCAGTTATCAAGGTTAGATGATTCCAGCTTCCTTGGCCTAAGCTTACTAAATACACTGCACATTGGGAACAACAAAGTCAGCTACATTGCTGATTGTGCCTTCCGGGGGCTTTCCAGTTTAAAGACTTTGTAAGTTACACTTTTTGCTTAGTATACGAACCTATTTGGTTCCTAAATGTGCCCACTTTTCTCCCAGCAGCTTTTCTTTGTTGTCAAAGAAATGTGTATAGCCTCAAAAGTAGCATCTTAATCTTTCCCAGAACAGTTTGATTAAAATGGATCCATTTCATCCATATGTGTTTCTTAAAGGGATTAAAAAAGACAGTGATCGGATTGTCTGGGTGATTATCCTTCTTAGCCTCCTCAGGATCTCCAGGAAGTTAGTAACTGCTTAAGATGGAAACAATTTTAAATGCACTGCTTTTTCTTTGTACAGTACAGATTAAAAAAATAGAGCAAGAAGATAACATAAAAAGCAGCGAAGGAAGATCCCTGTTTATCAGACAGTCATATTCACACCCTGATCTCTGTCCTAAGTGAGAGAAGAGAGTTGAATTAATTGTGCAGTGGTCTTCTGATTTTCTGCACTGCCAGAGTTTGGTGCTCTGTGACCTGTTGCCAGCATTACATGATAGAAAAATTAACAGGGCCAGAATTAACTGTCTTTATTTGGAGCAAAATCCTTAAAACTTGTTAAGGAAAGAGAGCAGTGTTAGAGGGATGGTAGAAAGCCAAGAGTTTATTACTTTGAAAGGGGTGCAGATCATGGGGCAATTACGAAATGACATGCCACCTGAGTGGTGATCTTAGGTCTCTGAAGCATATCTCTAAAGAGAATGTTTTGTTTTGTTTTTTTAATTAGGGATCTGAAGAACAATGAAATTTCATGGACTATTGAGGACATGAATGGTGCTTTCTCTGGACTTGACAAACTGAGACAGCTGTGAGTATAATTTGCCTTCTTATTATTGGGCTCACACTGACTTAAAATTGTTGTCTTAAATGAAGTTAACTCCATAAATTGACATCATAAAGAGATTGGAAGTAGGGGTGTAACCAATCTGATTGTTGCCTTTATCATTTCCCCTAAATGAGTGCTGTTGTATAAGATATGTGTGTATTAATTGGCTTTTCTTCTTGGCTAAGAGAAAGAAAATTAAACACTTCAAGTATGTATAACTTATTTTAGTAACTAAAGACGAACTTTAAATTATTTTGAATGGTTGAATTTGTTAAATGGATGTGTTAAAATGAATGCACTTACAAACTTGAAAACTTCGAAAACCTCAGCATTGCTTGCTGCTCACAGGCACTTTGATGTGGAGTGATCCAGTGCCCACTGATAAAGCTGCAGTAGGCTCCAAGAATATAGGATGAAAACGTTTTGTATTTATCTCTAAAAAGGTCTTATAGATGGCCATATTATATTTTAAGCTGATGATGAAGGTACCCCCCAGATGAGGAGGGGAAGGAGCAAACCTCCACTAATTCTTGCTTTGTTGGAAATACTTTCCTTGAATACAAGGAAATGGATCAATCTGTTCCTAAAAAGACTTTGAAAAACAGTATTTTAATGTGACCATCAGAACCACTCATGCATGCTATTTTTGCCAGGTTCTCTGTTGAGTTCTTGGAAAACCATGTTGATCTATATTAAAAGTAAATGGCATAGCTACATTTTTACAAATGTTGAATTGGAGAAAACGGAATTGTTCACAAATGATTTAAAAAGCAATTCTTTTTATGAGTATTCCACTCCCAAAATGGCTTCTTTTAAATTAACTGTTCCAATATGTTACTCTTGTTCTTTTTTCTCCCTAGAACACTCCAGGGAAATCGGATTCGATCTATTACCAAAAAAGCCTTCACTGGTCTGGATGCATTAGAACATTTGTGAGTAGCTGGAAATTAGTTACCCTGGAGGTAGTCTAAGATGGATGTCTAGTTATGTGTCAAGAAAGATAAAACAAGCTAGAATGTAATTTTGTTGGCATTCTACTGGTGGTAGCATAAACTATATTTACACATCTACCAGCCCATCTATCTCTGTATCTGTGTATCTGTCTACCTACTTGCCTACCCATTTCTCTATTGATCTACCTATTTACCTGTATGGAAGTTTATATACTTACTTATGCATTTAAGTACACTGCTGTAATTCATTATTAGATTTTCTTTTTATCAAGTACTGATATATTTAACTTTTTCAAAAGCATACCACATATTGTGCATTTCTTACACGTTAAACATTCTGCCAGGTACATCTCATTTGATCCTTACACGAATGCTATTCAGTAGGTAATATTATCTTTATTTTTAACTTCAGTGGAGGTTTTGAAGGCCCATCGATTCCACTGGACAGTTAAGATAACTTGGATGTTAAAGATCAAAAAGACAACTCCTCACAATCCTAAAGGGTGAGATTGGAGGGCTTCAACACTATATTGAGAATTTTTGTTGCTGATGCTTAATATAAAATACAGCCCCCCATCACCAGCATCATTCTTCTTGGTCACTGACCCATCAGTTACTGACCATCAGACCGGCAGAAATAGGACTCAGAAATTTCTGCTTCTGTCTTCAGGGAATCCCTGCATCACTGTAGCTCTTGCCAGACCAATCTCTGCCCCTGATGAGCAACTCCTGGCACATGTATCTGAAATGAGACTTAGGGGTTCAAGATTTTCTGCCGATGTCAGGAGGAGCCCAACCTTGCCTGAACACTGTGTTTTGATTAATTGAACCAGCAAACCATTGGTGTATGTTTTATATTTGTAAAATTATAAAGTAATATATGCATCTACTTGTAGTCTTAAGGAATGCTTGTGGCCAAAAATTTTAATGTCTTTTAACTTGAAAAAAAGAAGTTATCATTTAAAATACACATATGGTTTCCTGTCTCCTTTGGATTTTGTATTGAGAGTGAAGATTTCAATGTTATCTATAAATCACTTAAGAGTCATCTTCTGACTGCACCAGTTAGTTTGAGGGTGATTTGGATTGCCAGACCTGACAGTGCAGCAGGGAAAATTGTAGTAGAATGATCCTGCAAACCTATTTTGGAAGGGTGGGCCAGTATCGCTGTACTTATTGAAACAGATTATTTTCAGAGGAAAACTAGCCAGAGGGTTTGTCACCTGGCCCGTTGCGTTACTGGGAAAGTGAAATTAGTGGATCAGTGGACTGTAAACCTCCATGTTGTTTTCTTTACCCTTCCTTTACTCGCCTGGCTTCTTTCCCTATCCGTGTCTGGCATTTTCTTTCTTTGTCCCGTTACTACTTGGCTCATTCAAAATCCCTTTCATATATTTTGACTTCTCTCAAGAAGCAGTACCAGTCCTTGTGGCTTATCCTGCTTATAAGTACTGATTAAAAATAAAATCAGCCCAGAATATTCTTTTATTTTCAAAATGTCCTGCTTGGAGTGTTTAAGAATTATATCTTGCCTGAACATCTTACTGCCTTTGTGTTAGTGAACTGTGTGTGGCAGAATTATGTTGGTAGTTAAAAGCATAGGTTCCAGAATTAATTCAGCACTTACTTTCCCCTTTCATGCTGAACTACGAGTAATGATATCTTCTTTTGGGCTGCTGTAAGGGTAAATGCAGTAACACACAACTCACTTAACAGAGTGCATGTCATAGAAGTGTGCTATGGATACTGTTTTAAAAAACATAATTTTGAGAAATTTTATTTGTATATTTAAAAGTTAAGCAGGGGCCAGGGATTTAGCTCGGTGGTGCCGCCACCTGCCTCAAAAGCACAAGGACCCAAGTTCCATCCCCAATACCAAAAAATAAATAAATAAAAGTTAAGCAGTAGTTACTAATTTAATAATGAGAAATATACTAAAACTATATAGCAGAACAGCTTGGGCCCTTAGGAGTCAAGTAACCTGTACATGTAGCAAAATATGTCACTCAGTAGAATCTTGTGTCTGAGGCAAATATCCTTGGTCCTCGACCCAAGCTTCGGGATGGATGCTTCCTAGAGTTGCCTGCCACATTTGTGTATTTCAGTACTTTGGGCATTTGCTTGGTGAATGGGGTGGGCACTGTGGCCCAGACTTTGCCTGAAGACACAGAGTGACCATGGTGTTCTCTGATGTGTTTGACTTGGCTGTTTTTCAGAGACCTGAGTGACAACGCCATTATGTCTTTACAAGGCAATGCCTTTTCACAAATGAAGAAGCTTCAACAACTGTAAGCTTTTTCTTTTCCTTCCAGGTATTCCAAATGAGGATAGAAGGGAAAAATGTCATACAATGTGTCATCTTAGATTATTGTGACTATAAAAAGTGTCTAGCACATCTTAACCCTACTTAATTTTTATACCAAAAAGCAAAAGGAATTGGCTGTTTGTTCTTTTGTTGTAACATGGAGTTTCTTTTTCTTTCTGTTCAGAATTTGCAACTTAAATTTGTGGGATCAAAATATAGTAAGGCCCCTAAATATAATAGCAATATTTTAGAGTCAGGAATTTTGATATATTAGCCCTCTGCCCTAGTAAGACAAGTATATCAACAATAATAGTAATGAACATATGGTAGGTACATGTCTTACATTCAAAATGGACTTTGGAATATTTTTAACAATTTCTCAATTCATTGCTTTTTAATATTTATTTTAGTTTACTTGTAGAAATCTGCATTTCATACAAAATAAATTGAACCTAATTACTCTCCTCAGGCACTTAAATACATCAAGCCTTTTGTGTGATTGCCAACTAAAATGGCTCCCACAGTGGGTGGCAGAGAACAACTTCCAAAGCTTTGTGAATGCCAGTTGTGCCCATCCTCAGCTGCTAAAAGGAAGAAGTATTTTTGCCATTAGCCCAGATGGCTTTGTGTGTGGTGAGTATAAGTATTGCCCTTGATTTTCTTCATTCTTTTTTTCCTCCTGTTTGTCCAAAGAATGGTTTTGAACAGACGTACGTTCTCTTAATAAATCTTTCTTTTCTGCTGAGATAAATGAAAATAGATCTATAGTTTGCTGATTATTCAAATTTTACAGATGGGAAAGAGAGGTCTGTAAAACTTCTTTGCTGTGGCATCAGAGTGGTTTGGTGGAAAAAGAATGAAATTGGATCTTGGGAGAACTAGAAGACATTTCATTTAAATTTCCAAAATCCTATAGTCTCTGCGTCCATTCAGTGGAGTCTCTGCTACTCATTTTTATTATATATTGCTCTTTTTTGGGCAGATGGGGAGTTAATTGCTGTCTTTGTTGATTCTGAGTTTTCGATCGATATTTACTTTCTTTGTTTTACTGCTCCTTAATTATGGAAAACGGGAAAAGTTGCACTTCCTGATAGAGGTATTCAGAGGTGGTTCGTGAGCCTGGAAGTTTCTTAACTGCTTTCTCCTCCACTCTAGTGCTTGTTGAGAGGCTCATAGGAAAAAAAGTTAAGTAGCTAAGGATTTACGGGCCACTGAAAAATGAGCCGTTGGTTGGGCAAAGCATTATAAGTAACAGCAAATTTAAATTTGTTATAAATAATTCTGAAGCCTATTATTTCGTACCCAAGAATTTCAGCATTAGAAGTCTTCTTAGCCAAACTTCACACAGCTATCTAGTGGCAGATCTTGATTAAAATTGTTAAGTTTCCATCTCTGATGCATATTTTTTGTCTACTACATTATATTGCTGTTTACTATTAGTTACCAGGGAAACGCTTATAAAAATATGTATATACAACATGAAATCAAAGTTTACTTAAATTTAAGCCTATGTGTGAAGGTATTATAGAACCGTATTTTACATTGCATTTAAGAATGTACTCAACACTGCTTGGTGTACAGTATTTTCTTTTTTAGGTTGCACCATTAAATAATGCCAGCAGTTTCTGGAAATAAAACCTCTGATGTAGTTTTTGGATGTGAATAAGCTTTTGGCATTCATCCGTAAGGGCCTGAGATGTTCCTTTCCCATGGTCCCTATTTTACAGTTCTCTAGTGCCAAGATATGAACTCTTACTTAGAGACAAATGTATATTATCATATTTTTTTGAACCTGAATCTGGAAATTATAAGATGAGAATTTCAGAATAATGGTACACAAGATGAAACTGTCTTGCTTACAACCTGCCGATATCCTGTCGGAAATTAGCAGCGTTGGACTTATCCAAGTCCCCTTGCTCATATGTATAAAAGTTACCTTCCAAAGGATACACAGGTTGGTAAATCTGAGATGTTTCTGTCTGGTTTAGAACATCTCTGAGTAACTGAAGTTCTCAAAAGAGGTAGCTTTTCCAAAAAGTAAGAGAGAACTAAAAATAAGTGTTTGGAATGAAAGAGTTGCTCGCTCTAATTATAATGTAGCTCTGACAGGGCAGCACAGCGACATGATTAATGGACTGCTCCGAACTCCTGGCTGGAGCCAGTGTCTCACAGTGTGACTTGGAGATGCCTTCAGCTCACTAGAGGATTTTCTTTTTTTTGGCTCAACCTAAATTACTGCTTTTCAACATTGGCTCTGTTTATGGTAAATGGGGTGTTAATTGCTTTCTTTGGTGATACTGATCATTATGATTGATGTTTGGGTTCTGAATTTTGTTGCTTCTTATTCGTGGAGAACATGGGAGAAAATGCGCTTTCTGACGATAGCACTCAAAGATGGTCCATGAGCCTGGAAGTTTAACTGCTTTCTTTCTTTTTAAAAAAATTTCCTAATTTTAATTAACACATTGTAATCATGCATATTTATGGGATTCAGTGTGACTTTTCAGGGCATGACTGTAGCTTGTCGTGATCCAATCAGAGTAGCTGGACCATTGTCACCTCAGACAGGTATCGTCTCTTGTGTTGAGAACATTGGAAATCCTATACTGGCTCTCTCTCTCCTTTAGAGACTAGATCTTGATGAGTTGCCTAGGTGGGCCTCAAATTTATAATCTTCCTGTCTCAGCTTCCTGAATGCCAGGTTACAGGCATGTGCCATCATGCACAGCTGTACTGGCTCTTTCGAAATAATCACTTAATAGCTGTCCACCTGATATCGTGATACATCACTCAAGTTTACATACTGCTTGACTTCCCCTATGATTTCTTAGGTGCCTTCTTAGACTGATATAAAGCACAAGACTTGGGATAAATGATGGGTTTTCTGAAAATTTCAAGATAAGACTCGTCTCACATAACAGTGGTGATAAATAGATCTCTGTCTCTACCCGACACCAGCAGACGACTTTCTGAACACCCTTCCAGGGTATCCTTTCTACATGGGACTGCTCATCAGTCTGTACCACATCAGCTGAGGGTCAGACCTGAGCTGCTGTTTGTTTTGCATTCCTTAGTGCTCAGATGTGAGCAGCCCTTGGACTCTTGAGCCTTCATATTGTTTTCTTTCCTTCTCTCCATTTTGAACAGATGATTTTCCCAAACCCCAAATCACGGTTCAGCCAGAAACACAGTCGGCGATAAAAGGCTCCAATTTGAGTTTTATCTGCTCAGCTGCCAGCAGCAGTGATTCCCCAATGACTTTTGCTTGGAAAAAAGACAACGAACTCCTGCATGATGCTGAGATGGAAAATTATGCACACCTCCGGGCGCAGGGTGGTGAGGTGATGGAGTACACCACTATTCTGTGGCTGCGCAGTGTGGAATTTGCCAGTGAAGGGAAATATCAGTGTGTCATCTCCAATCACTTTGGTTCATCCTACTCCGTCAAAGCCAAGCTTACAGTAAACAGTAAGAGATATTCCCTTTCCCTTTTGCACTGGGGCTAACTTTTAGAAACAAAGCACTGGTTCCCTCGTCTCTGTCTCTGCCTCAGTCCTATCCCTGTCCTTCTCGTAGTTTCCCACCTATCTTCCTTTCTACACCTCTCACTCCATGAAATTAAGACTCTTCGTTCTTTGTATCTAAGCCAGTGATTACTGAGGCCTGGCACATTGAACAGTTTTGAATTTAAATTGTAGGCCCAAACACATGCTGAAACTGAGTGAATGTTAGAGCCCCTGGGAGGGACATAGAAAAAACAATAAAATGAATTGTCAGGGAACAAAGAGATTAATTGATGTGCCCACAGGCTCACAGATAATTACTGAGTAAACTAAAAAGTGGTCAGAAGATAGCAGAATGACTTTTAGTCTGAGAATCAGATGACTTGCATGTAATCCTGACTCATCTCTATACCTGTGTAACCCTAGGTGAGTTACTTCATCTTTCCATTTCAACTTTAGTTTCCGAATCTCGAAATTACAAATAACCTCTGCTTTACCTTTATCAGGAACGTTTGTAAATACTTTTAAAGAAAAGGTGATGGTGATGGGGAAGGCATCAGGTGAACCCTTCAAACACCGTAAGACATGTGCCTGCATTACCTTTGTGATTTCAGTGCTTCCCTCATTCACCAAGACGCCCATGGACCTGACCATCCGTGCTGGGGCCATGGCGCGCTTGGAATGTGCTGCCATGGGACACCCAGCCCCACAGATAGCCTGGCAAAAGGATGGAGGCACAGATTTCCCAGCCGCAAGGGAGAGACGCATGCATGTGATGCCTGAGGATGATGTGTTCTTCATTGTGGACGTGAAGATAGAAGACATCGGGGTGTACAGCTGTACAGCACAGAACAGTGCAGGAAGTATTTCTGCAAATGCTACTCTGACTGTGCTAGGTAAGAGGACTTCTTAAGACTTGGTAGAATGAGTCAGTGTTAAAAAGGTAAGCATTGTTCACTTTTCCATCCATGAACATGTTGGAAATTATTTCATACATTTTGTATGTTTTGCTTTGCTTTGCTTTGAGACAGGGTCTCACTGATGCATTATGTTGCCCTGACAGGGCTCAAATTTGTGATCCTCCTGCTTTAGCTTCCCAGAGTGCTGGGATTATGGATGTGCACAACTCTGTCTGACGTTTTTAAAAAGTGTTTTATCCTCTCTTATCAACTCCCTAACCTAAGAGTGAGGGAAGTTGAGGTAAAAATGACTATACTATCATGCCTGCCATTATGAGTAAATGACAGCAGAACGATGAAATCCCAAAGGTTGTGTTGTTTTTAGGCAATGAAGGAATGTATCTAGTAAGTTCTGGGAGCATAAAATTAGATGCTACAATTTGAATAAATGCAACTGCTGATCTTATCTTATGGAAACCAAATTTCATCGAGGAAATTAAAAACATAAGTTGTCATTTCAGAAACGCCGTCCTTCTTGCGGCCTCTGTTAGACCGAACTGTGACCAAGGGAGAAACAGCCGTCCTGCAGTGCATCGCTGGAGGGAGCCCCCCACCCAGGCTGAACTGGACCAAGGATGACAGCCCTTTGGTAGTGACTGAAAGGCACTTCTTTGCAGCAGGCAACCAGCTGCTGATTATTGTGGACTCGGATGTCAGTGATGCTGGGAAATACACATGTGAAATGTCCAATACCCTTGGCACAGAGAGAGGCAACGTGCGCCTCAGTGTGATCCCTACTCCCACCTGTGACTCTCCTCAGATGACCGCCCCGTCTTTAGATGACGACGGATGGGCCACTGTGGGCGTCGTGATCATAGCCGTGGTCTGTTGTGTGGTGGGCACGTCGCTCGTGTGGGTGGTCATCATCTACCACACCAGGCGGAGGAATGAGGATTGCAGCATTACCAACACAGGTGTGTAAACAGAAGCTTGGCCGGGTGTGCGGCAGTCACGTGTATTTGTGGTTCCTCGGTCATTTTCTTCAAGAATGTGTGTCTCGCAACCTGAGCCCATCTCAGAAGGGTGACTCATTTTTTTCAAGCTGCAGAAATATGGTTAGCTAAAAATAATACACCAGCCTGAAATAAAGCTGATATTTAAAGATTAGTACTTTTTGTTAAAACCTCATCAGCACCTCCTGTTGGCTGCGTGATACAATCCAAACCACTGGGTGAAGGAATCTTAACTCCTCACGAGGCAGTGAGGAAACAGGAGTCACCCTTGAGTCATAAGGTTACTCTGCAGTGATTATTTGGCTGGGTCCTGGGCACATTTACCTAGGGAGGACTTTAGCTCTGAGTAAAGGAAGGGGCTGTGACCTAACCAATCTACGCAAACTGCCAGTGAGATCGTGTTTAACTCAAGGGCGTCGGTTCGCATCTATGAAAATTCTTGTTTCTGAAATTTGGGGGAGGGCACATCTGAAATTTGGAGAGTGACAATGCACAAAATCAGCTTGTACTTCAAAGCCCTGATTTGCCTCTCCTGAACACAGATGTCGGACTGACTTTGGTATAGTACATACTCCTTATGTGATTAGCACAGAAACCAGTCCGCACTGTTCATCTGGGAAAGCTGTGGGACAGTGCCTGTCATTTTTGGTTGAGAGAATACTGTTGCTTGATTACAGATGAGACCAACTTGCCCGCCGATATCCCTAGTTATTTGTCATCCCAGGGAACATTAGCTGATAGGCAGGATGGGTACATCTCTTCGGAAAGTGGAAGCCACCACCAGTTCATCACTGCTTCAGGAGGTGGGTTTTTCCTACCGCAACATGACAGTACTGGTAAGTGTTTAAGATGAATGTGGACTATAGTTATTTTGAAATCGTATGATGAAATATTCAGATGTAATATTAATTTTTGCCAGAAATATTTAGGACCTGGCATAAGATAAATAAAAAGGCTGAAATCGCATAGTTACCTATCCTCTTAAATAATAGAAAAAAGTCTTTGTCTCTGACAATAAAAGAAAACCACTATGTAAAATAAAATTTAATTTCTTCATGCAATGTAATATTTTCTATACATTATAAATACTCTTTGGCCTGGACTGTCCTCCTTCCTTACACGATGCTTGTCATTTAAGTAGTGTCATGCATAGTCTCAAAAATCACATGATTTAAAGTGATTCTTTTAGAGAAATCTAATCCTGCCACTTGCTTAGGATGTTGTGTGGATTTATGGGAAGTGACAGAAGCAGAAAAATGTAGGAGCAGGCTTGGTCCAAGACTGTACCCTGTAGACTTTGGGCATTCACAGTGCTTCCTTGGCTAGGTGGGTGTGAAGATGAACTCTACATAGAAAACTCTGAAGTACATGCTGTTGATGTTGTTTTCAAACGTTTTACCATCTTTTACCACAAGCATTTATTCAGTATTTGCTGTATACCAGATTTCACAGTTGGGAGGGAAGCTTGCGTGTTTTCAGTTTCATAATTTAGACATGGATGAGACAAACTATTACAAAACAATTTCAGAGTGCTTGGTGAGTCCGTGATATAGGGTATAAAAGATAAAAGAGAAGATCTGAGCATAAAAGAGTACTCTGTTTAGATCCATTTGGTGGCAAAGAGCAGAGATGCAGCCTCATTCAAATGTAGTGGGCTAAATGAAAAGACACCTGTGAAAACCTAAAGGACTGGGACTGGGACGTAGTAGTGGCAAGCTGCAGGGGTGCTGGGCCCAGAGTCGTGTCTGCTCCTAGAGCAGCTCTGGGGACCTCCAGGATTGCTGAGTCACTTTCTGCATATCTTCTTCTCTTTTGGTCCATGACCCACCCCTGACCAGACACTTTCTATATCCCAGGCACATGGCCCATCATGACAACCCTAACTTCAGTGATCATGCTTACCCTTGAACTGCTATGTCTACCACCAATGGGCATCTCTTCTCTGTGTTGTTTAATTTAAAACTTGTGAGATGACTATATGTATGCATATGTGTGTATGTATATGTGTATATATATATATTTATATATGTATGTGTATATATATATGTA
>NW_022900927.1:25240247-25267588 GCF_012274545.1 Fukomys damarensis | reverse complement strand
TATATATATATATATATTTTTTTTTTTTTTTTCCTGAGCTCATCCTTGAGCCAGGAACTGACAGGTCATTGGTCAAGTGCCATTCCCTCATTGTGATCCTCTGTGACATTTCAGAGGAAGGAGACAGTGCCAGAAGTTGTGGTTCGAGTTTTGGCTGCTTCAGCTGCAACATCCACACACACAGATCTGTTTCCCTTAGAAACAAGATTGAGCCAGCAGTGTGGCTGACACACCCAGCTCAATGGTTAAGCAAGTCCTCTTTTAGAGAACTGTCCCAAATCTACTCAATTGCTAATGCAAAAGTTAACCAAAAAAAGCCTATAAACTTCTGAAGTTTTCTCTTTTATACTATGTTCTTGCCAAATATATAAATATAGGAAATGCTAAGATTTAAGAAAACTTGAATAATGCTTGAATAAAACACATTCATTGACTCAGAGTTGTGTTTTAAAGGAAACTGCGTTATTGACAACAGCAGTGAACCCGATGTGGAAGCTGCCACAGATCCATTCCTCTGTCCCTTTTTGGGATCTTCAGGCCCTGTGTATTTGAAGGGGAACATGTATGGCCCAGATCCTTTTGAAGCCTATCATACAGGTATGTGGCTTTCTTGCCCGAGATCTGTTCTGTTTCATAGAGAGACTTATGGAAGTGCTAACTGCATCTCTTTCTGATATGGCCCTCAAATTGAAAAAGGTTGCAGTGCTGACCCAAGAACAGCTTTAATGGATCACTACGAGCCCAGTTATGTAAAGAAAAAGGATTGCTACCCATGTTCTCATCCCACAGAAGAGTCCTGTGAGCAGAGCCTCAGTAACCTGGGGTGGCCTTCACATGTGAGGAAGCTCATGAACTCCAGTTACTCTCAAAATGAAGGACCTGCAATGAAAAATTTGTGTCTAAACAAGACCACTTCAGATTTTAGTACGAGTCCAGAGCCAGCATCATTTACTTCAAGTAGTTCTTTCATGGGTAAGTTTAGTAAGGTATTAGGTACCTTGTTTCCAGACCCATGCTGTAAGTTGCATGTGGAACAGCAATAAGAGCTTTGAACAGCAAACTGGTGAAAACAAGTTTTCTTAATGGCATTACCACGATGCCCAGTATAAAAGCCTATAAATGCACAGTCTGAGGTAGGGATTTTACTTGATTGTGTATTCAATCTATAATGGAGCCATGGGAGCCTTCTGGGTAACACCGTGTGTGGCATGGGGAAGACGAGCTCGGGGAATGACTTAGGAGCTGAGCTTGTCAGCCATGTGGAAAAAGTGGTTTTGGGCTCTAGCAGCATTTGGGGTGGAGTTGTGTGCTCTGCATGATTGTGGTTTAGTGTGTCTGGTGGCTTCTAACTGAACCCACGGCTAGAAGGGTGGAAAACAGCATCCTACCTAGCAACAGCTGCTTAGTCAGACAAGCAGGACTACCTTTGGAGCCTTAAAGCCCGGGCGAGTGGTGTTAGACACTGGCCGGCACCACGGTCGGATTGTGGACTTTTTGGTCTAGTGCATGAGAACAATGGGACAAAGCACTGAGATCCTCTTAACATTGAATGGAGCAAAATAAGGAAAATGAACCACAACCTGTCCTGGTGGGTTTTTTTATTTTTTGTTTTTTCTTTTTAATAAAAAGTAAAATTTTAAATTATTTTACCAAGCTTCTAAGATACCATTTTTTTGTCGCAATACGATCATTTATATTCCCCTTGAAAAAATGAAAATATGTTTTGCAGGGCTGGGGAAAGACTGAATCAATTGGGTATTATTTTGTTGCAGTTAAAGAAGAAAAGACATAGGATTATTTTGAAATAAACTTTCTGTATCCAGCCATAGTTAAATCGAATGTTATTATCCAGACTCACTTCATGGAGAATTATTCCAGAACTGGAAGGAGAAGTTGGAGAAGAGGAAGGGACATAAACTGGTGAACTTCAGGAACTTCCTAAAACAACAGCCATACTGGTGTAGGTCATGGAAGAGATAAAGGACGGATGTGTTTATTCAGTGGCTGTAAATAAGAGGGAGTGCAGATTCCTTTGTTGCATTCTATAATAGCACAAATCCATGTAGACCTGCGTACCATAATGGGGACTTGTAGGAAAAGCTTGGTCACGTTCATGGGATAAAATGCTTCTTCATTGGTACTGTACTTTGTTGATATGTATGCTAGCGAAAAGACCTGTGTGCTCAAAGTCTTTTTTTTTTTTTTTTTTCCTTTCAGGGACATTTGGAAAGCCTCTGAGAAGATCTCACTTAGAAGAAGCCTTTTCAAGCTTTGGACAGCTGGCAGATTGTCAGCTGAGAGCCTTTCCCTTAAAAACTCCTTCTTCCCCTGACTTGGACTCTGAGTCCGAAGATGAGAGAGCAAGGACAGACTTTCAGGAAGGAAATCACACATGTACCTATAAACAGACATTAGAAAACTACAGGACTCCAAATTTTCAGTCTTATGACTTGGATACATAGATTGAATGACACCAAAGAAACTTTAACATACTACCTCATGTGGACTTTTATTTAAAAGAGAAAGAATCCTATGTTTTTAAGTGGAGTTATGAATTTTAAAAGAATAAAATGCCTTATTTATACAGATGAACCAAAATTACAAAAAGCTATAAAAATTTTATACTGGGAATCATGTTCATATAAAAATACCTTTTATAACTTTTTTATTTTATAACTTTGTTTTATGCAAAAAATATCTTATGTAAATTAATGGTATAAATTCATGACTATTTTATGTATTTTTATAATACCAGATTTCTTTTTACTGAAAATAAGTACTAAAGCCTTTTAAATAATATTTGTCTTGTACCTTTTTTGAGTAGAGGTCACTTCATTTTATTTTGCACATTACATTTAATAAAATGTGTTATTTGGTTGGCAAGCCCCATTTATATAACAATAATTTTTATTGTTTTTCAATACACTTTAGACTTAGTTCATGTTATCACCTCTCAAATTGATGATCATATTTAACCCATTTAAAGTTCAAGTAAAAATGACTCTTCTGCCTGCCTCCCAGGATTCAAATCACATTTTGTGTGTGTGTGAAAGCATACTGTAAATGTAAAGGAGCAACAGAAATTTCAGGTACATTACTTTATTTCTAACTCTACAAACAGAAGACAGTTCTCTGCTATATTGTGGCGTACTATGACATAATAGTCATTGCTTCAATTACTGCTTAATCTATGTTTCCTTTTTCATGTTTTAGACATTTCCAAGTAGTTTCACATTCACCATTCTTTGGATTATAAAAGAGAGCAGTTTATTGTGCATTTCTATAGCTAAAAGGCTATAGAAGAGGTGAATTTTCATCCCTGTTCCAGGTCATAGTGAGAATTCCTTTCTGTTCTTGTTGATTTTCTGATGTATGAGTGGTTAATATATATAAATGGCATTTCTAAGCTGTTCTAATACATTCTTGAAGAATTAACAAAATATTTTCCTAATTTGGTCATCCTAGCTCCATTAGTTAAAAACCTAAGTTCTATTTAACCTATTACTTAAACACATAAAACCATTTAAAACATTTGTTTTAAACAATATTCGATGAAATTATTGTTACATGACAGGCCTATGTACACAGAGAAAACATCAAAGAATTTTCAAAATTAGGTAGCATTGTTCAGAATAAATGAGCTACACTTACTAAATTTAATAATTCAAGTTTAAAAACTAGATTTTTATGTTTGGTAAATCCTTGTGCATATGCATGGTTTAAAGAAAACCCTCTTGCCTGTGATAAATTAAGTTGGCATGAAAGGAGTTAATATAACACAACACTGTAAGCTTTAAAAACCCAAACTTGAAGGTGTGAGTTTGCTATTGTCAGTTCTTTGAACTAAATTGAATGCAACTATTGGAAAACAAGATTCTTCTCATAGGATAGTTGTGTAGTGAGTTTAGACCTTTGTTGTTTGTGAGCTAGGAGGCTGAACCCAGATTGTAAAGATTTTCTTCCCTTAATTCAGACACCATAGAGCAGAGCAGTTGGGTCCTTCTTAAGCCTTATGAACACAAAATTATTCTGTGTGCTTTGGCTTTATCATACTGCCAGGTTTTTGAAATCTTATTGTTAATTTGTCTTCATTACGGCCATATGTGATGCAGGCAACATTTGGGGCATTTGAATGATTATGCATTTCTTTTAAAGGTTTAATTTTTCCAGACTTCAGCTTTAAAGTTTAAATCAGTTCCTGAAATTTAAAAATTAGATTAATCAGTATGATCTTACCCTTTATTGTGTTTAGGTGTTGAGACCTAAGAACAGATGTCATGTTAGTTGTCTGGGAAAAGAAGAACTTGATTTCTCTCTGACATTTTCAGGAAAAGAAAATACGTGATGTTGAAACTTCATTCTGAACTAACATAATAGTAGGAATGAAGATACCCTAAAATAACATGAACTTAAGGGAAAAAGCAAACTGTAGGTAAAATGTTAAATCATTTGGTTTATTTATTTTATATTTGTGGTGTTGGGGGTTGAACCCACGGTCTTGTGCATGCTAAGCAAGTGCTTAAAACCTAAGCTGTACTTCCAGTCCCCTAATCACTTTATTTATTTATGATGAAGAACACTTAAAAGTTTCAGTTTAATTTTTCTACATTTCCTGATATAACACTGCTCGATATGCAACCAATCATCATAGATGATTGAACAATTTTTATTTTTTCTTAATTTCACAATTGACTTTATAGATAATTACTATGTATCATATTAGAGAAATATTCATTAATTGTGGCAACATTTTATAAAAATCTATTGAATACATATAATTTTCATAGCCTTCCTACCAAAGAAAACCAACAATTATTTCTCAGAACAGAGCCAGTCATAATGCTTTAAAAATATTGAGAGAAAAAAGGAAGGTAGTTTTGGCATCTGTCACACTTGAGGGGTTTTAGTCTTTTTGATAATGTGATAGAAGTAATTTATACTCAGTGTTAACAATAGATATACTACAGTGGTATTTTCCAAGAAGAATAAGAACCAAATGTTATTGCAAAATGCTCGATCTGTCCTTCCCACTTTTGGTATCTGTTGTCATTGGATTTATGTAAGAGGATAAATTAGAACTTACCATTTTTTAAGATTCTATTAACATATTGACTAACACAATGTACTGCCAAAAAAAAAAAAAACAAGAAACAAAAAACTATTAGTCTTCAAAGGAGGGATACAGTTTCATAAATTGAATAACTTCAACCTTGCAGAAATATCCAGTTACCAGACAGAACTTGGGTTTTTCATGAGACATTTCTTAAATAATACATAAGAGAGTACCATAACAGTCTTGAGAGATTTCAGGTTGGACCAAAAATGGCACAGATGTATTTTAGTTGGATTCTTTTTATTTGTTTGTTTTTGGGTTTTTTGTTTGTTTGCTTTTGTTTTTTGGGTTTTTGTTTTTTTTTTTTTTGGTGGTGGTGATACTGTGAATTGAACCCTGAGCCTTGGCACAGAGCTGCATACCTAGCTCTGTTATTATTAGTAGTATTTCTTTTCTAAATTTTGAAACAGGTCTTGCTAAATTGCCCACACTAGGCTTGAATTTATAATCCTGGCTTAGACTCCCAGAGTGCTGAGATTACAGGCCTACACCAACCTACTGGCTTAATAGAAGGTTTGTCTGCATATATTTAAGGAATTACCCCAATATTTAGGACTGTTTTTAAAAGAAATCTGGTGGTGGAATATCTTTTGATGAATGTGTTTGATTTCATACAATTTATCAATTTCATTATTACTGCAATACTTACACTATTGGATGTCAAGGATCAGAATTTTATATCTGAATTCCATATCCTCTCCTATGTTAGATATCTGTGAATGCAAGAAAACTTTAACAAATATTTTTGTGTAGTTTTTTATTAGAATTGTAGTTTTTAATTAATTTATAATACTACATTTTGAAGAATAAAAGCAATTCACAACTTTTACAATTTAATTCCTGGATTTCTTATACAGTTATTTTCTCTTTTCCATATATCTCTATTGGGTTTCATGGTTTAACAAATTTGACCTTTTTCTTCAGTCAGGTTTGAACACGAAACCTAGTATCTTCCTGAGTTTTGGGTTATTGCTTTAGTGTATTTATTTTTTGTGGTTCTGGGGATTGAACTCAGGCCCTCACACATGCTAGCCAAGTACTCCCCACTACTTCTTCAGCTCTGATGGTTGTTCCGAAAAGTCTACATGTGACTTTTTTTTTTAATCTATCTACAACTCACGAATTAAAATTTAGTTACCCTTTTGTTAAACATTTTTTATGTATTTAGTTGTGTATTTTGCCAGGTGATGTGAAAATGAGTAAAATTATTCTTGTCCTGATCGTGAGTGGGGCAGGAATCAGGTTTGTAATTAAACAACTGATGGTGGTGTGTGTTAAGTGCTGTAGTGTAGTGGGTCCTGTAACTGGCACTGATTTCCTATCTAAGATGTTTGCTTTCTAACTGAACTACCTGAAAAGTGTTACATGAACCTCACTCACTGTGTCCTGGACTAAACTATCTGGTTTGGCAGCTGCATCCCAAAACAGTTCCAGACCTGGCCCTCCCTTGTTTAGCCATCTACAATCATATTCCTATTGGTTTTGCGCCTGAGTTTTTTTAAGCCCGTTCACATCTTCTCACTTAACCTAGTGCTGCAGCTAAAGTTCAGACTCGTATCTGTCTCTGACATCAGCATCTTAACTGCTCTTCTTATCCCTTGTCTATTCAAATCATTGTCTTCACTGTTACCAGAAATGTTTTTCAAAAATAGATATGAATGGGTCACCTACCTATTTAAAAACCTTAATGGCTCCCATTAAATCCTTCTTTCAGTACATAAAATCTTTCACATGCTGATTCCAGTCCTCACTCAGCCCCACACCACTCCCAAATTTTCAGCCATGCAGTACACTTATATTGTCTCCATGCACAATGTCATTTCACAAACTAAATAGCCTTGTGCATGATATGATCCCAACTTTGCTTCAGCAAAACATTTAATGAGTGGCCACTCAGCTAGTTAATGTCTTACATTCTATAGCTATGATAGCACTGTTTAATATCCTTTCTTCAAGAAACTCTTAGATAGACAAGAAAACTAATGCCCTGAAATGTATCCCCCCACCATGTTTCAACCTGCAGAATGCCACTCCTCCTTCAAGGCCAAGACTGCTTTTATCCCAAGCACAACGGCTTTTCTTCCATTGAACTCTTATAAAATGGCCATGATAAAATCACAGGGAAGCAGATGGTTACAAAGACAGCTATGATATCGACTGACCTCAAAACTGTGAAAAAGGTTAACTTGTATGTCAGTAGGACAATGTCTAGAAGGAATGGACACTGCTGTGTGCTGGATGTTTGAACCCCAGTGTAGTTTGGTAAAAAGGTGATAGGGCATATACAATGTGATTGGGTTTTTGGGCATCATCCTGAGAATGGATTAAATAGTTCTTGTGGCACCCCAGTGAGATCCTCCAGAGTGAGCCTGTCCCCTTCCCAAATTCTACTTGCCATGTGATCTACCTCACACTTGTCCCTGACAGTGTGATGCCACTTGCCAAACTGTCCTCACCAGGTCCAACACAATGCTCTGGAACCCTTAGTTCCCAGTCTCAAGTATTTCATTACAGCAGTAGCTAAGAGACTAATTTACAAATCAAAGGTTCTGTGAGTATTGAAGTATTTTCATTTTTCTTCTTGTTTGTTTTTAAACACTCACCAGATGATGTGGCCCAACACAGCAGGAAAATCACTCAATTGCAGTTTACTAAACAAGTAACTACTGTGTCAAGAGATCTTTGTTTCTGTAGGAACTGCAACTGACTCCACGTGAAAGAGTATGGAGCTTATGTGTGAGCTCAGGAGGTATCACTAGAGGGAGAGATAGCTGCCCTCTGTTTTTAATCTCTAATGTCCTCAACCTATAAATAGGCTTATCAGAGTCCAATAAAACAATCTCTCTCTCTCTCTTACTTTCCTTATTCAAGACTCTTAAAAGCATAATTCCTTTCCAATCTAGGGAAGTAAGAATTTATCCAAATTAAATTGAAATTGCTTTGCCAAAATCATCAATACTCCTATCTTCCAAACTTAATAAAATGTTTACAATCTCTATTTTACTAGACTTGTATGTTGTCACATACTTTGTTTGTTTGTTTGTTTTTTGTTTTTTTAAAACAGGGTCTCACTACTTAGTTGAGAGTGGCCTGGAATTCACTATGTAGCCCAGGCTGGTCTCAAACTCACAGCAGTCATCCTGCCTCTGCCTCCTGAGAGCTGGGATTATAGGCGTGCACCACCACACCCGGTATTACATACTTTTTAAAATAAATCTTCACATTATCCCAGTTCTACACTTGTTATGCTGATGATTTTTTTTCTTCTATAGCCCAACCCCTAAAAAAAAAAAGTGTTGCTTTGCATTTAATTTGCTTGGAGTGTCTGATGTCTATTCAACACCAAGTTAATATTTTAATTGGATAGGTATATCTTCTCTAATCTTGTAATTCTTAACCTTTCTATACCACTTTTGAAATATGATTCCATTTTAATGAAGTGTTTAAAATAGTCAAATTCATAGGAAAAGAAACTAGAACAGTTGTCACCAGGGACAGAATTATGGAAGTGGGAATTGTTACTTAATGGGTATAGAATTTCAGATTTACAAGATGAGAAAATTCTGGAAATCTTTTCCAGAATATACTTAACAGAACAGAACTATATGCTTGAAATAATTAAGGTGGTAAGTTCTGTGTTCATTTTTTTTACCAACCAACCATGAGAAAAAGATGTCAGTTACAATTAGAATATACCTAAATTTTTTCTAACGTGGAAGTCATTAGTTTTGTCAGAATTCTCCAGAGAAGCAAAGCCAGTGAGGTAAGAGGGGAAGCTTGTTATGGGAATTGATTAATATGGTTATGGAGGCTGTGAAGTCCCACAATATGCCATGCATAAATTGAAGAACCAGAAAAGTTGGTTGCAAAATTCATTCTGACTCTGAAATCTGAGAAAGAAACTAAATCCTCAGCTCAAGCTCAAGAGCTTTAATGTCCAACAACAAGAACAAATGGCTATACCTGCTCCAGAAGAGATAGAAAATTTGCTTTTCTCTATCTTCTTGTTCTACCTCCACCCACAATGGGTTAGATAGTGCCCTATTCACTTTGGCGAGGGCAAATCATCTGTATTCAGTCCACTAATTCAAATGTTAATCTCTTCTGGAAACACTCCAGAGACAACCAGAAATAGTGTTTTGCCCTCTACCTGGGCATCCCTTAGCCCAGTCAAAGTGACATTTAAGGTTAACCATCACAGTGAATCAATGCTACTATCATTTGAAAGTTACTAACATTTTGGAATTATTTCTTCTATTTTGTTCTGTTCTGTTTCTCATTCTTTTTCTTCTTCATTTTCCCTCTTCCCTGATTTTTATTAGATTGCTGAAATTTTCCTTGTTCATTTTTCCTTTTCCTTGCTAATTTAGAACCTATAAATTGTGTTTTTGTTCTTTGAGAAGTTACCAGTAAACAGTAATATGTTTTCTCCCTCTGTTTCTCTCTTCCTTTCTTGTTATTTTCTAATGGCATTCCTTTTGTCTTCTCCCAAAGTAATGACTTACATTTTTATCTTACACATTGAATTTCTAACTTTCACATTCATTGATATTTATAAATGTTTTTCTACATTGTTTATTAGATTAATCAACATACTTTTCCTTTCTTTCTCTTTTAACATGCAATTTTATTACTTTTGGTTTATTTCTCTTCTTGATGAACTATATTCTTAGGAGGTCTCTTTTAGCCCACTAAATACTACATTCTCATGTTTTTCGTGGGCCTAAAATTATCTTCATTTCATTCTCACACTTTATGGTTTAGCATAAAAAGTACTGTATTAGATTTAGGTGTAGTCACTTACTTTAGCATTTTGAAGATACATATTACTCTATCGTGTTCCAGAAACATTTGTCAAAATCTGTTTTCTACTTATTCCTTTGCTGTTGACCCATCCCTTCACTCCCCTACTTTTTCAATTTTTCACTTACCTTTCTTTCTTTTCAGTTCCACTATGATGAGTCTACACATCGGTTTATTTTTATTTAACTTAGTACATCAGGATTTAGGGTATGCATTTAATCTTAAAATTTATGTCTTCCATTCTTGAAAATTCTTAGCTTGATTTTTTTTTTCAATAGGATGGATTGACCCTACCTGGACTTCTGTCCCTGAAACAAAATGCCCACCACTTCAACCTTAAAAGAGGAGAGGCTTATTTTGGTTCACCATTTCAGAAGTTCAGTCCACAGCTGCCAGCTCCACACACCCGCACAAAGCTTCTGGTGAAAGGACAGACAGGCAGGAGGGGCCAGCAACAAGAATATACCCTTCCCAATCTCACACCCAGTCACCAGCCTCTTCCAAACAGGCCCCACCTCCTAGAATATTCAAATCTGAATCCATCAATGGATTAACACACTCATTATAGCTTTCCATGACCCAGTCACCTTCCAAAAGGCTCACCTCTGAACACATGAGCCTTTTAAGGAATGTTCCAATCTAAACCATATCCCCCCATATCCTCACCTTTCTACTTTGGAATTCTCCAATCCTCTTAAAATGTGTTCGGGAGGTCCTGATAACTTTTCGTATTTTTAATTTATTACCTTTATTCTTTCTAGGTGAATGCTAAGTGATATCTGAATTCTCTTATTTTTTAACTACACCCTAAAGGTCTTTTTAAAAATTCAAGGAGTGAAACTTTATACAAGAATTCTAGATGTTTCTGGCTTTAGCCATTTCTCCTTATATCTTCTGGCTTTTGTTAAAAATTTTTACTATCTGTTAGCTTTTTGTGTCTTTAAGAATCTTTAAATAATTTTGAAATCTTTTAAAGGTCATTTAATTTTTTTTCCAGACTGGCACAGTTTCACACTTGTACATCTTGTTGATTATTTCTCTTAGTGTTAGTTTTTGTTATGTGCTTTGGAATTTTTCTTTGCATATTTGTCTTTCCTCCTTTAGATTGTCTCTCCCTTTCTAGTGATTTCATTGTCTTGCAGTACAGTTGGACCTCTGGTCTGGAATCATGTTTTATATTAGAATCTAAGGATAATTTGAGCATATATCACATTCATTCACAGACCTGGAAGCCAGCTGGGTTCAAATCCAATCTGCCTCCTTCCTGCACTGCAAGAGCAGAGATTGGCATATGCCTCTGGTCGGTGGTCACTGCTTTTTCTATTGCTTTCCAAAGGTGGAACGACCTCCCCTAATATTTAGTTTCTTGCATAAGCCTGGTTCCATTCCCTGAAATATCTGGGAAAATTTTGGCTTTTGATCAAACTTCTGGTTCTCTTTGCCAGTTTTCTTACTTAGAGATTGTAGTACCTGTGCTACTACTGGTGTGTGCGTGTGTGTGTGTGTGCGCTTTGTTGCTAAAGCCTGGTCCTAGATATGCCTATTTCATTTTTGAGTGTGAGTATGTATATATACATGTTCATCCTTGTTAAGTGAAGGTTAAAGCAAGAAACCAGAGCCATACTGGCCAAAAGGCTTTTTCTAACTGGAAGTTGGAAGTAACTGCTAGAAAGAAACAAAGAAGCTACCATAGGTCTAGGTTTGCAACTAGATAAATGGTCTCATCATTAGCCAAGAGACGGAAAATTAGAAATTTGAAGAGAGAAGATAATAACTTTTATTTTATGCAATTGAGAAGTTTATTGGAAAAATTAAGTGAAAATTTCAATAAGCTGTCAGAAAAAGAATACAAAATTCAGGTGAATGAAAAATACTAGGTGAAAAGATGAAAATGGTTGGCATACAAGTTAGTTTAAGCCCTAAGAGGTTATGAGTTTGTAAAGTGAATAAGAGAACCAAAAGGGTAAGAGGGAAACATGAAGGAGAATTATCAATGAAGACCAAGAAAAGTTTTATCTTCTTGAAAATAAAGGAGCAAAAAGGTATAAAACAAAGAGCAAAAAGATTTTAAATGTACCAAATTGCCTAACACTCTTTGTTTATTTAAAAAGCATGTAGTCTTCATATGTTGTAGTCTTCATATGTCATATGTGTAGTCTTCATATGTTGAGCATTATTCTACTCGCACAGATATAACGACACAATAAGTAAGCATTGCTGCCCTCATTAAATTTATAGTGGACAAATAAAGGCTCTGTGGTATGTTACATAATGACAAGGGCAAGGGAATGGGTTGAGCAATATCAGTGGCAGGGACTACATTTTTAGATAGGGTGGGCAGGGAAAATTAATTCATTTTAAAAAGTGATTAACTCAGTATTATTAATCCCTGGGAGAAGCCACTCTTCATAGAATGGATAGACACCAGTGCACAGGTGTTGTTACAGGAGCACATAGGTAGCCAAGGAAGAAGGGATTAGGTGATGAAGCTGGATAGGTAACAGGGGTCAGATGTTGAGAACCTAAATGAAAGGATTCTGACCTTTCCTCTAAGGGACAGACATAGACCTTGAAGGGTTTTGCATCAGAGTAAAGATGTGTCAATAGCTTGCCTCCTTCCTTCCTTTCCTTCCTTTTTCTTTCTTTCTTCTCTCTCTCTCTTCTTTCTTTCTTTCTTTCTTTTTCTTTCTCTTTCCTCCCTCTCTCCCCCCCCTCCCTCCCTTCCTTCCTTTCCTTCTTATGTGTTCAGGATCGAATCCAGGCCCTGGGGCATGTTTAGCATGCAGTCTACTCCTGAGATATATCCACAGGCCCTTAACAGGTTTGTATTATGACTACGATAATGGATCAAAACGAAAGCAAGGTTGGAAGTAAGGAGACTAATTTTGTGACCATTTTCATAATCCAGGCACTAATTGATGGTTGTTTAAACTGGCATTATAGCCATAGAGGTAGTGATAATTATACTGTTTATATATTTTCAATTTGGAGTCAAGGATATTTACTAATAGGTTGGATACTGGATATGTCAGGAAAAAATGGAGGCGTGGATAACCATAACTTATTGTCTGAGAAAGATGGAATTTATTTCAGATGGGGAACACTGTGGGAGTCTCAGATTCACAGTGGAAAGTCAGCTCAGTCTTTGACCCATGCATGCATTCTGAGTGATTTTTAAATGGAAACGTCAAGTTGAGAGCTGAATATACTAATCTCAGATGAATTTATAAATTCAGTGAGTCATTAAAATTATGATAGTAAAATCTTTGAATAAATTCACCTAGGGAGATCGTAGAGAGAGAAAAGATATCCAAAACTGAGTCCTGGGATTCTCCAGATGTAAGAGGTCTGGGAGATGAGGAGAATTCATCTAAGCTAACTGAGGAGGCGTTAGTTAGGCCATTTTGTTACTATGTGGAAAAGCCATGTGAAGAAAATACGTAAGAGGAAGAAAATAACTGGCTGTGTAGATCTGCAAACAGGTAAAGAAACATACAAACTGAGAATTTATCTATGGATTTGGCAAAGTGGGGATAGTTTTTGACCACAGTAAGAACTGTTAATGATAGAATCATAGCTCAAATGACAGTTCTGTGAGATGACAGTTCTATGTTGCTATCAGAGAAAATAAAATATATGGAAATCTGTTACAGGGGCGTGGGTACGCATTATTTGTGGAACCTTATAGAATTTCTCTTCTATCTTCTAATTTCTTAGTGCATTAAGAACTAATATTGAAAATAGAGGATTGTTAGAAATGTAAGACTAGCAGGTAGAAGTTGTGCTAACAAAATGTACAGTATGGTGTCAGGGCTGCCCTGTGGGCCCACTTGAGTTGGTCACACATTTGTGACATTTTTCTGTGGTCTTGCTCTCACATGCAGGTGTAGGCATAGAGAAGGCTGAGAGCTGGATTTATTCAGGGATGTGATTATATCATATAAGCATAGTGAAAGAAGAGGTAAAGGACTTGGTAATATATGCAAGGGATACTTATAGCAATTGACCATGGAATTTGCATAGAGAAAAAGAGGATATTCAAAACAATGATTTTACCCTCAAGAAGAGCCAAGTATGTTCTGAGTGTTACTGGAGTAGAAGTCTTACACGAAATGTCCTGCACAGTTCTTCAAGTAAGTAACATGACAAGTTAATCAAGCTTTGTAATTTTTCAATGTAAATGATACTTTTGCCACTTAACGTTCTCACAAAGTTAAATGACCTCACTTGCAGCGAGTGCTAGAGAATCCAGGATTTAAACACATGACTTTCTGATTTCAGTGTCGGCGATGCATTCCTCAAATATCTATTACTACGGAAAGCTCCAATAGAAAGCACCCCAGAAAGGCTCTTTATTCTGATTTCTCACATATCTCTGGCAGACCGGTGTCAGAAGAGCAGTGATGGTACAACCTAGTTTACAGTGAGTTCTATAATAGTTCTGAGGTGAAAAACAAAAACATAGCCAATATAATGGCAGTGAAGGAAGATTGAAAAATGAATTTGTAGCTTGAAAAAGGGACAAGAATAAAAAATTACACTGAAGACATGGTAACACTATGTCTTTAAACACTTAGGAGAAAGAACTAATTCAAATTATTCTGAGAAATAGATAGTTACCATGGTTATTTGAGAACCACAGCATCTCAGATTGTTGCAGGTGAGTGAAATAAAAGCCTGATTAAGAGATTAGGTCATGGTAGGTATATTGTGACTGGAAGTTATAATTCTTAATTTTCAATTAAGCAACTTTTAAGGTATGAACATGTGAATGTTTTTATTCACCCATGATAATTTTATTTTTATTGGTATATGTTTGTGATACACAATAATTACATTATTTGGGGGAAAATGGTACACATATATTTTGAATCTTGATCATTTTTGATGAACATGTGACTTTTATTTTTAATTCTATTTATGTGTTATATTACATTTATCAATTTATATATGTTGTATCATTCTTGCATTCCTGGGATAAAGCTGACTTGGTCATGATTTATGATCTTTTCAATGATTTGGTTTATTTTTTTTGAAAGTATCATATTAGGGGTTTTTGCTTCTATGTTTATCAAGAATTTTGCCCTTTATCTTTTTGTTTGTTTGTTTGTTATTTTTGTGGAGTCCTCATCTGATTTTGGTATCAAGGTAATGCTGGCTTCAGGGATTCAGTTTGGCCATGTTTCCTGTCAGTTGCATGGAAGAATTTAAGAAGTATTAGCACTAGGTCTTTTTGGACATTGTGGTAAAATTCTTCAGTAAACCCAGCTGTGCTTGGGCTTTTCTTAGTTGGTAGTGTTTTTATTACGGCATCAATTTCATTGGCTGCTGTTGGTCTATTCAGTGTTTTCATATCTTTTTGGTTCAATTTTGGTAAGTCATAAGAATTTAGCCATTTCTTTCAGATTCTCCAATTTATTAAAATATAAGTTTTCAAAAAAGCTTTTTATAATTCTGTGGATTTCAGCAATGTCAGTTGTGGTTTCCTTTTTTTTTTTTTTTTCATTTTTAGTTGCATTAATGTGGGTCTTTTCTTTCCTTTTTTGGTAAATTTGGCTAAGGGTTTATTGATCTTTTTACCCTTTCAAAGAACCAACTCTTTAATTCATTGAACTTTTATATTATGTTTATCCTCAATTTCATTGATTTCTACTCTGACTTTTAAAATTTCTTTCCTTCAACATATTTTGGGTTTGGATTGCTCTTGTTTTACTGGGACCTTACAATGTACAATTAGTTCTTTTTTGTTTGTTTGTTTGTTTTTTGCTGTAGTTTTCTAAGGCAGGCACTCATAGCCTCAAACTTCCCTTTTAGAAGTACTTTCACTGGGTCCCATGGGATCTGATATATTGTATTGCCAGTCATTTTTTTCTAGAAATTTTTAAAATTTCTTCTCTGACCTATTTATTATTCAAGAATATTATTTAATCTCTCTATATATGTTCATGTAGTTTCTGGGGTTCCTTTTGCTGTGGAAGAGAAGGAAATACAGGTGGAATGCATGACAGGCTTAATGGGTATTGGAACCAATTAATTGCCTATCTCCGCCTGCAGAAAGTCGATTATGGAAGACTCAAGAAGTGACTTTGGGTGAGAAGGAACCCACTAGATCTATGTAAATCTATGCAGCAAGTAAAGCATCAGTCCACACCCATAGACAGTTGCATACATGTAGCCCCACACCTACACTTTGGGAGTGAAGGAGTCTGAGATATCAAACATTGAGCAGGTTTAGGAAGATACAAGGCTGCCCACATTCACTCCTGCTGTCCTTAACTCATAAATTTCAGTTACTATTTTCCTCAGAATCTTTTGTGGGATATTTACTCTGCTCCTTCCAGTGAGTTTCAGGCTGAGATTGCCTGGCAGTCCAAAACTTTTAAGCCTCTCCCCCTTGTTCTGACACCATGTCAGCTCACTTGGGCCTCTGTGATTGCAGTAGCCTTGGGGAGTGGTTAAGGATGAGGTTTCCTTAGTTAGGGCAGGCTGATTCTCTCTATCTCCCAACCAACCTCCTGCCTTTGGGTCCTAATTTCCCTGGGCCTCTGAACTTATCTTTAGCTCCTGTATCTCGCCGTGCCCAGAGCCTGAGATACATGAATTGTGTAGCTCTGTCTGTGGTGTAGCCAAAGGTGTCTGGAGCAAGTTCCTAGCTGTAGGTGCCCCCTTCCTTCTTCCCATAAAAGTCTTGTGCATGGTACCATGTGGCCTACTCTTCAAACATGGGCTGGGATCCACACCACAGATCTGGGAGTCTGTTTGCTATTATTATCACAAATTTGCCTTGTCCTGGGCAAGGAATCACATGGCTACACCATGCTATGAATTATAACATCTCCAGACCTGTGCTGGACTGGCACCTGAGTTTATGTGCAATTTCACTTCTTATTTTAGCCTTTCCATTTTCTATACTACTCTTACTCACTATCCAGTTCAAGGTGTATTCCAGTGACTGGTAACTCGAACTTCTGAGGTAGCTGCCCTCTAATTGATCTTGGTGCATTCTACAGAGCTCCCTGTGCATGCTGCTTCCTGTGCTACAATAAGAATCTCAAGTTGTGAAATATAAAGTCATTTTGGTTCACACACTAGGTCTCCACCCTATGTCCCTATAAAACTCAGACAATGCAATTCTAGTAACACAACCAAGAAAACCCAAAAGGATGGCTCAAAAACTCAGAATTCCTATTGACCACATTTAAAAGATTAATATATAAAAGAATATTTAAAAGATTGATATATAAAATACATTATATAACATACTAATTTTTAAAGATTAAGATATATCATATATAGTAATATATAAGATAATTGTTTAATGATGTGTTGTATGATTAAATTACAACTTTGCCACTGGTTTAATACCTACTAATAAAGGCAGTCAAATAATGTATCTACCTTTCCACAGTCAACATGTCTCAACAACTTACTGAAAGGAAAGTTGGAAGAAAATACGTATTAATAAATCTAGGTAGTATTTTTATTGAGTTTCTTTTTAAAGACAACCATAGTTCTGAAACATCTAGGGACAGTTACATTGAGATAAGTGTGTTAATGGGATGAGAATAATGGAGAAACTTTTCTATGTAAACAAATTTTGTCAGACCTCATCAGTGGTTTTTTATTTGCCTGTAGAAACAAGAATTGAGGATTCCACAAATAAAAATGTTTATAATCTAATGAGGGGGACCAGTTTGGTGGTGAGATATCAGACTTAGGAATTAGACGTATCTGGACTTTAATTCGTTCTCTAATAAGTAAATCATTTAATAGCCCCAAGCCTCAGTTTTACTTATAAATAAATTGGAGATAAAACCTACTACCCTACTTTTCAGGGTTTCTGTGAGGTTTGTATGGTTCCCAGCACCTGCATTAAATAAATTAACCACTGCTATAATTTATTTTATTCTTACTATTATTAAATCACACAGGACAAATAGAAAACTTAGTTCATTTTTTGCCAGTAAAAAATCTTAAACAAATTTCTTGTTTGTAATGAAACAATGAGACCTGCTGTTACACTTACTTCACTCTGATATTTTGGGTTTAAATGAAAAGCCATATTTTTGATCCTATGCTACAGGACAAAGATTTGGGCTCTTTTTCTGCCTTATTACTACATTCCATGTGTTTCCAGAAATTATAATTTCCTCACTTGTAAAACATGGTCAATAAATCAGCAGTCTTTGCTTCAGGAATACTGTGGAAATGGCATACACCTGAAAGATGTGCGGTGCTCTGTGAAACCTGGGTGGAATCCCATAGGTGAAACTAGATTCCATGTTCTTGCTGTGACCAAGAAAATGCTTTTTAATGGTCCTGGGGCAAATCCATTACTTGCTGTTGGGATCGACAATAGGCCTCTATCAAAAGAGACAGGACCCAAAACTGACTATAAAGAAGTCCTTTATTCAACTGCCATTGATCCAAGGGTGTTGTGGAATCACCATCTCTGGAGGTCCTTCGTAACAGGAAATGTAACCTGCTTATAGGAGGTCAGAGTGGAACTTCAACATGAAGGTGAAGAGAAACTAGAAAACAATCTCTGGAGACTTTGTTTTATAGGATTTATAGGGTTTTTGCAAAGATGGGAAGCATGCAGTTAGCTACAGATAACCAAACAAAAATTCAGCAAGTAGTTCATGCATAGAAATGTGCTGTTATACTCGGTTGAGGAGGGAAAGGTATTCTTTTAAAATGATAAGCTATGAGTAAGAGGAAGGGATAGATTCCTGCCAATCCCCACCCCTACCTCACTGTAGTCCCTGTGTATGGAAACCAGGGGAAGAGTGAGTGAGTCTGATTCTCACACTGCCTGACTGTGATCCACTGCTGGGAGAGGTGGGCCTTGGAGAATAAAGGGCTTTCCTTTCCTTAAAATAAATAAAGACAACTTTGTAAAACAATAAAAGTTGACAAAAAATAAATAATAAAAATGAACTGTAATACCACTACTCAGAGAAACTAACTGCTAACATGTGGGTGTGTACACCCTTGGTTTTCCTCTGTGTGTATTTAAACCAATTTCCAAAATACATACTCTAAAATTCTGTAGCACAAATTATTTTACCATACTGTGTTAGTCAGATTTCCACTGCTGTGAAAAAAAAATCAAATTTTTAAATTGGAGGAAATGTGTATTTTGTCTAATTTCAAAGATTTCAGGCAATGATCATTTTATTCTGCTTGGTCTGTGGTAAGGCAGATCGTGGCAGGAAGTGCATGGTCAGGTGAAGCTGTTACCTCACGATGGCTGCAAAGCAAAAAGAAAATGGAAGTCTAAGGTCCCAGCAACTTCTTTAAGGACCCCCGAATGACCTAATCCTCTAACAACCTAACCCCAATGACCTAATCTCCTAAGGTTTTTGAACCTTATAGAGCCAAAGGCTGGGACCAAACCTTTAAAACACAGGCCTTTGGTGGATCTTTAAGATCCAAACCATAACACGTGCACACCAACATAATTTTGAGTAACTATGATAGTGGCTATTTGTCTCTCCTCTTTTGTTTTGGAGATCCTATTCTTCTCGACCTTCCATGAGAACAACAAAATTCTAGGAGAATTCTAAAGTCACATTAACTCGGGTCATTCAGTGACTCACATGAACCATGATCCCGGCATGTAGTGACCCAGGTGAACAGGCGCAGGTACATGGTAGCTATGTATTATCTACATGGTAAGTGAAGCATGCTGAGTCCTCTATGACCCATCTACATGGAGTTAGAGGACCACAATGACCAAGGACGGTGGTGATCCATCCATGTAGACACAAGCATGAGAAGACAAGCATACTGCGGCCAAGGCACACTGTGATGGAAGCATTGTGGAAAATATAGCAGTGACCAAGGCTTTGTTTGATGACAAAATTATATTGTGTCAAAGAGGCTCTATGACCAACATGCTGACCAAGGCATATGGGACAAAGAAGCACTGTGGCTTAAATATTGTGTGATCAATATACATTCTACCAGCCTATGCCAACTTTGAGGTATCTGTAATTGAAACAAGTCTTGACAAAAGCACACGGTGCCCAAGGGATACTGTGACATAGGTGTGCTATGCCCAAGGTATACAGTAACCAGTAGATGTGGAGATCAAGAAATACCGTAACACTGTGCCCAAGATCTGCTCTTCCTCAGAGTTACCATCAAATGTGGTTACTCTGTAGTTAAAGGCCCAGATAAACCCACATTCCTCCTTTCTTTTCTCAAGTCTACAGTCTCCACACTTGTACCATGTCTACTATCTCCTATCACCCCAGATCCCTGTCTTATACCCCTTACAGATACTTTTAGATGGCAGCGTGGAAGTCATCGCACCTTCAGTAACTGGGCAAGACCCACAATCTAAATGTGTGACACAGAACATTCAGGAGTGGGACGATGATGTCCATCAAGGATGCCAGCAAGTACAACCACATTGGCCAAGACACTCTGGAAGCTCCACAATTTGTTCAAGAGTCCTTTCTCAAAATGTGTGTGTGTGTGCTGAGAACTGAAATTGTAGTGAATGAATATCTTATGCTTTCGTACTGTGATCCTGTTTTGCTAATGTCCCCAGGCTCCCTCAGCTTGGACCTAACCTAAGACCAGGTGTTCCTAAATAAGTAATATAGATTTATGTTTCTAACCCAGAAGGAGTGGAGTCTAAGCATAAAAATGAGCTATTAAAGCTAACTACCTTTTTTTTTTTTTTTAAATGAGTGCTGTCAGAAGAGAAAACTTTGAAGATGTCTTGGCTTTATTACCCTCACTCCCACCCTCAGGGGGAAATGAAGTCCAATTTTTAGAGCCAGGTGTTCTTTAAAATTAAGTGATAATGGTGAGGAGAGGATAAGTTCACTTTCAGTAAAATATTAAAAGTCTGTACTGACTTTGCTAACACCTGTAATTTTAAAATATATAAGAGTAAAACAAACAAAAAAGGGAAACATGATGTCTATGTTCCATTCTATTGTAAATCTCATATATCCACAGGAGACTGGGCCAATGGGTAATCAGGAGTTAGCCAAGGCTCACCTCTACCCTCATCCCACCTCCCTCTTACAGATGCTAATATAAATCAATTAGGCGCTGATAAGGAAATTGGCCGCTTGACATATTTTCCATAATAACGCAGCTCAAGGGAATGTGGGATTTCTGAGGTGCTGGTTATGATGCTTTCAATATAGCTGTAAATTCCATGCCGTGTCAGCACAGGTGGAAAGCTGAGTCGTAAGTAAAATGTTTCCCCAGTTCCTAAAGAGCTCCCTAGACGATTGGCCAAAGCAAGTTGTGATTTAATTCAACCACGTAAACTCTCAGGGAGTAAAATCCAGACCTTCATCAAGTTCAGACCCCCCAAAAAGTGGGGGAGGGGAACATGTGTGTGGAGAAGAAAGGGAAAGAACACTAGTGGCCTAGTATTCCGATGAGGATGGGCTGCTGAAGCAACTACAGGACTCATTATTTGGAAACTATTAAAAAAAAAAAGCCCATGGCTAGACAGTTCCATGGGAGTAATTAAGGAAGCACATATTTCCCTGTCCCCTTCATGGGCCACAGCATGTCATGCGTGCAGTGACTTAAGTTTTCCACTGCATCTTAATGGCTAACGATGGAAGTACTTATGATTCATGCTGTTCTCCCAGATCCCTCTCACATTTAGAGAAGCCCAGTGGACTGAAGCCAATTACCTTTTTGAGTGGGAAGTGAAGGGAAAACTAGTTTTGATTTTTCTCTGGGAATCTCCTGAATGGTAGGCATTATGCTATTCTGAGTTCTTCATAGCTATTACAATAACTGAGAACATAGCAGTCATGTGATAATATAGTAGAAAATGAACAAAAGTTAGATGTATCCTCAAAGATTTATTTCAGGAGGGATAAGACAGTAGATGAAGATCTGAAATATGAATATGCCCTATATGAATTTAAAATAGAATAGCATTACTCTTTCTTATTTCCTCTTAATTTAGTAGTTTTAGATGTGATTGTGTCCAAGTATCAATTGATTATTTATAGGAAAGATTAAAGCCTTCTAGAGTTAACTATTAAAGCATATTTCTATTTTTGTTTTGTTTTGTTTTGGTACCGGGAATTGAACTTGGGACCTTGCACTTGGGAGGAAGGCGGCAGAACCACTGAGTTAAATCCCTGGCCCAACATGTTGCTATCTTAACTGATACTAATGCATACTCTTATTTTCAGAAGGATGCCTAAGTCAAGTGAAAAAATTCATATTTTGCAATAATAATTGATTTTACTTTTATGTTCTTCTCTTTTACATTTAACCCAATTTCTCTGCAAAAGTTATGAATACTTATGTATGTGCAATTTTGGATATGATCTTAGATACTTCTACTAAGTACTATATTATTAAATCCTTCTCTAATGTAACAGGTCTAAAGCTATTATAGAGGAGGTGAAGATAATATGATCTATTATCTGTGAAGTAATGAACACAGTTGTGTTTACTTTTCTGTTTATAGAGCTAATCATGACTTTCATTAGGGATATCAATAAATTCCAATATATCATTCACAAATACTTATATATTTCTTAATTCTTGACTTGTACTTCAGAAACTATAATTCACTAGATATTCTGATTAGCAGTGTTGTCAGACAAGACCCAACACCTATTTAATAAACAACAATTAATGATAATTAGTTATTTTTAATTTAATTTTGTTAATATAAATTCGGTTAGTATTTATTAATTGTTACAGACATTATCTATAGATTCTACGTAATATAAGACCCAAAGAGCAAGTCTTCCACTCATCTATGTCTATAATCTCAATGCTACTTTTGTTTGATATGGAGTATACCTTGGGCAATTTAGACATTCTTTCAAAATTTAAAAAAGAAAAAATTCTAAAGACTGGGGATGTAGCTTAAAGATAAGGCCCTACATTTAATGTCTAGTAACACACACACACACACACACACACACACACACACACACAATCATTTTCAAATATTCCTGTGCCTCTTCTAGTCCCCAGGTCTTAACACATATTCTATTCCTTATTCCAAAAGATGAGTCCCTGTCTATTCAATAGTTCCACTCATCTAAGGTCTCAGTTTCCAAACCCTTTCTTTAGGAAGCTTTTGCATACTCCTTACACAAGTATTTCCAAGGTTACTGGTCCTCTGTGCCCTCATCCTCCTACATGGCCACTTTAACCCTCTTGCTCCACAAACTTCCAGACATCCTCATTCTTTGTTTTCACTCTCAGATAATTCTACTAAGAAAATAGAAGCCAGGGATTTATTTAGCTCAGTGGTTCCACAGCCTGCCTCACAAGCCTAAGGTCCCAAGTTTGCTCCCCAGTACTCCACAAAAACAAAAGAAAATAGAAGCAAACTAAAAAGAATTTGAACAAGTTCCTCTATTACCCAACTACATACATCCCACATATCTTGCTATCTCTCTTGTTACCTTGAATCATGTATCAATTCTCCAACCACAGGCTTGAACAGTCTGCGCACTTTTCCTGTTCAATGCCTGGGCCAGCCTAACAACAGTCCATACCATCAATGAATTAGATTCATGCTGTTCCTGTCACTAGACAAGATATCCACTTTGAGAACTACTCCAAGCATCATTTGTGGGCACAAACCCATGGGACACTTCTTACCCCTTGCTATTCATGCATACCACCTGCCTTCCACATTGGTCTTGCCTTGATAAACAACTTGGGCAAGTTAGAGGCACGAACATTTAAAAAATTCTTTCTTTTTCCTATAAGATGGATTTCAGGGGGTGTACTAACTTTGCTAGTACAGTATCTTTGAAGATAACCTGCAAGACTGAGTAGTTTGTCACAAAACTAAAAAAAGATGGGTAATACAGTATTATTTTATATTTTCTTTCCTTGCTTATCCACTACACTCCTCTTATCCTCACTGCTGATTTCCTGGAGGGGTGACATTCCTAATAAAATGTTACTATGCCAGGCTTCACTTTACTTAAGAATCAACACTAAGACACCTCACTCTGTGCACTAGATCATCCCTCCTTTCCCAGGGACACTTATCCAATGACCCAATAATCCAATGATCTTCCTCTCTCATGTCATTGTTTCTTCACTGTGTTCTGCCATTTTTTCCTATAAGGATACCGAGCATTGTTATTTCTCTTTTAAAAAATATATGTCAAGGTGCTATCTTGTTATCATTTCTCTTCCATGTCTCCATATTTCTTTTTTTCTTCTTCAATTTATCAAACCACAAAACTCTACGAAAAATTCATAGCTAGCTCCTCACCTCTCATCCTTCCATGAGCCCACTGTATCAAGTTTCTGTCCTCAGCTCTTCTCTAAAATTTCTTCTGTCACGATGACCCACAACTTCCACATTTTCTAATGCAGTAGTCACTTCTAAGTCCCACCTGTACTCCTAAAGAGCTTTCGAAGTTGATCCATTTAATTTCTTGCAAACATTTTCATCTCTCGGCACCCAGGAAATTGTCCTGTTTGTTTCTTTGTTTCCTCCCTCAAGGACCATTCCTCTCTCCTTTGGCAAGTTCATCTCACATTTCCCATCTCCTAACATTTGAGTCCCTGGGCTCTGTCTTGAATCTCTTAGCTCTCATAACACCCAGTTTTTTTTAAATAAATATTATCTTGTCTCATGTTTTTAAATACCAACTAAATGTTGATAATGCTTATATCTATATTCCAAACCTAATCTCTATGCTGAACTTCTTCTATCCCTCTGCCTCTTTGAAATCTTTTTAGATGTTAATTATACATCTTGAACTTTACATGTCAAGCACCAACTTCTCATCTTTCCCTCTCCTCCTGCTCCTTCTGTAGTTTTTCACATTTTTAATGGCAAATCCACAGTTCCTTTGTATTTAAACAGTGTTAATCACTTTTTATTTCTCTGTTTCTATGGTCCTATATCTAATCCATTAGCAAATTCTATTGACTGCTTTCAAAATATATCCAGAATCCCCTCTCTTCTTGCCACAAACCTGTTCCAATATACCCCTAGCATTCCCTGAATTCCTGCAGTATATTCCTAATTGGTATCCTGAGTCTGTACCTGCAATTCTTCAAGTTGTTCTCAAGAAAAAGGCTCAGGTGATTTTATAATAATATATAGATTACATAACTTGCAAGCTCAAAACACTGCAGGGACTTCAGAGTAAAAGATGGGCACTTTTGGTCTGTAATGTTGTGTAGGAGCTGGATCACTGCTATCTCTCAGGCACCATTGTCTACTCTATTCTCTCCTCCTTCACCGCCTCTAACCACAAAGCCTATGTTCTGTTTCTGGAAGAAGTAACCAGGCAGCCATCTCCGTTCTTGCCCATGGCAGGCTCTCTGCTTCTGCCTAGGTGTTGTCCTGTTCCTTTCCATCTTCCAAAATGCTCCTCACCTAAATATTCACATGGCCTATTCCTTTCTCTCCTTAGGTCTTTAATCAAATAGTACCTGCTCTGGGAACTCCTCCCCCTTATTCTTCAATTGCAACTGCTAACATTCTCACCTCCTTTCCTGTTGCATTTTCTTCTTCACACGTGTATCGCTTAGCCTACTTCATATTTTATTTATGTATTTTATTTTCCCTCTTCCCTCACTGGAATATAAACTCCAGTAGGGTTTCTGGCAGTATTCTTGGGATGCATGGCAGCACCCTGCACACAGTAGTCAGTCAGTAAATATCCACGGTGCACCTCCTTCGTCAATTCGTCTGCCCTACCCCGCAGTGAGTGCTTGCTAAGCGGCCTCCTCCCCACCTGAGTGAGTAGTTTCTCAGGGCAGGATGAGAGTCTTTATCCCTTGCTGCAGTATCTCCAGGGTGTGGTGCAGCAGTGGCATAGAAATGGATGATCAAGAGACATTTGTCAGAAACTGAGCGCAATTTTTCTATTAACCACCTAAATTATTCATTTATGTATATTTATACTGAGTGATTTGCTCAAATTTAAATCATGTCAATGGGAATATCAAGAAATTGGCTTTTGACTTGCTCCAATTCATTCACACTCTTCGCCTTGGTTGTAACAACCTCAATGTAGATAAGTAAAAGCACATTAGAAGGATTCTGGTGCACTAGCCATTTACATGAGGTCCAGTGCTGACGACGATCTCCCTCTTCTTCATAGCGAAGTCTGAATCGCAGGGATACCCAAAACCAAGTTCCCTGAAATGTCTGTTGCTGTATTTCACCATTTTTTGCTTCCTCTTTATCTTTTTTAAAAAATAATAATGACCAAACATTTTTCTTATTGTTTTTGCCACAAAAATAATCCCTGTAAAGTTTTGATGACTGTAGCCAAGAAAGAACTGGAAAACTCAGATCACCTGCTATTTCTTTTTTCTATGATAACCTATGAATATATACTTATTTACTATTATCCACTTAAAATTTGATCATACACCTTATTTTCCACAAAAACATCATTACCCAATGGTATCCACAGTACTAAATATCTTATATGCATATCACATATATGTAAAGTAAACATGCACTTTAAAAGAATAAGTGTATACAATAACCATTCCCTATCACTGGACAATTAAGTCTCTCTACTGAACGTGAACAACGGTAAATGTTATTTATTTGCTCAGAACCTTCAGCCTTAAAGAGGAAATATCAGACTGAAGAATATGTAGTTTTAAAAGGATGTAGTTTGTCCTTTTGAAAATCTTATCAATCTGCATGCAAGCAGAAGTGTATATGAGAGACTAATTCTTCAAACCTAATTAGAATTATTGTGATGCCTATGAGGTGTTGACTGAAATATGACGGATGGACACTCGCTGTTATTTTAATTCACCTAAAAATTCCTCAGGACTTATTGTCTGCCAAACCTTTTTAGAACATTTAAAATAAATTGCATCACAAAAATACCATGAAGTAGAAGTAGATGTGTGAGGTAATCCCTGTCAATATCATTATATTATAATCAAGGAAAATGAGGCATAGAGAAGCTAAATATCTGTTCCACAATCTGAAATGTTAAAACAAACCCTTTAACCCAAGTTTAAAAAATTATTTACTAATTAAGCCTGTATTTGTACATACATTGTCTTACCATTGAGCCTCATTACTTAATCCTGTGACATAGTCACATTTGGGGGGTATTTTATTGATTTTTTAATGCGTGTGTACATGCGTGTGTGTGTGTGTTTGTATGTGAATCTATTTAAAGTATTTTTTCATTGGTGTTTTACAATGTTCATCTTTTATTAATATGTAAGAAATATCTATATATTAATTATAGAAATACTTCCTGATATAGTTTGCAAATGTTTCTCAGATTTTTTTAATTGTTTCTCATAAATTGTCTAAAAGACCCTTTATATATATTTTTTTTAATTGAGTTTATTGGTACAATCTAGGTATGCAATACAATTACATTCATCATTGGGATTCTGTACCTTTACATAATAGGTCTTGATTCTCATTTTTTCCCCTTGTCCCTGC
>NW_022900927.1:25226872-25239436 GCF_012274545.1 Fukomys damarensis | reverse complement strand
AAATAAAATAAATAAATAAAATAAATAAATCTGATAAAGCACAGTCCCTACTATGTATCATAAAGCAGGTACAAGATATTTTACATTCATAGAGGTATGATACAGTACCATCCTACATTGATGATACTAGAATCAGTTTTGGTTTGAAATTTACTTTGTCTGCAAATAAGATTGCTACCCCTGTTTTTTTCTGGGCTCCTGTCACATGGGGAATCAAGATCCCAGAAACCCAACAGAAGAACAAAATACTACAAGCACTAAGAGAAAAGAAACAAATCACATACAAAGGAAAGCCCATCAGAATCACAGCAGACTTTTCAACACAAACCCTTGGGGCAAGAAGAGCCTGGAATGAGATATTTCAAGTACTAAAAGAGAACAACCTCCAAACTAGACTGATGTATCCAGCAAAACTCTCTTTCAAAATGGAGGGGGAAATAAGACACTTCCACGACAAAGAACACCTGAGAAACTACATGAATACCAAACCAGCACTACAAGCAATTCTAAACAAGATCTTAGAAAAAGACAATGAAGGCAACAACACCATGAGGCCCAACAGAACAAATCAAATAGGCAAGGCAAGAAATTAAAAGGAGAAGGTGAAAAAGTAAAAATAGTCAACAAAAGGCCAATAACGTGTCAATAATAAGTCAGTATATATCAGTTATAACCAGCAATGTCAATGGCTTCAACTCACCAATCAAGAGAAATAGACTGGCAAAATGGAATAAGAAGCAAAATCCAACAATGTGTTGTATACAAGAAACACACCTACTGCAAAAAGAAGCCCATAGACTGAAAGTGAAAAGATAGAAGCTTTATATTTTATTTAATCAAATGTAACATTTTCCTTTTTTTTTATAACTTCTTTCATGGCTGTGCTTCATCGTAATGTGTAGTTAAGTCATCTCCACACCAGAGGCATAGAAATATGCTAACTATATATTTTCTTCTAGTTCTTTAATGATTCATTTTTCAATTTTTTTGCAGTATTGGGTATTGAACCCAATATTTCTCCATTGAGCCCTATGCATTGAACTATACCCCCATATTTTAAAAAAATTATTTCTTTATTTTGAGACACTGTCTTGTTAAGTCAGTAAGCTGCCCGGGTTGGATTTGAAATTGTGATCTTCCTGCCTCAGCCTCCAAGAGTCCTGGGATTACAGGTATGTGACATCACACCCAGTTTAATGCCTTTGTTTGTTTTGTGGTACTGAGATTTCAAACCAGGTCCTGATGCATGCTAGAGAAGCACTCTACTGTTGTGCTATACTCTCATCCCTCCATTTAAATTATTGGCTCTTCTGGAATGTATTTTAATGTCAAGGAGGAACATAACTTTTTCCAAGATGTTTTAACCATGCTCTGAAACCATTCACTAAACCATTCATTCTTTTTGCACTGATACAAAACACTCCCCCACCCCCGCTTTTTTACAGGGATTGAGCTCAGGTCTTGGCACTTGCAAGGCAGGTGGCAGAACCAGTAAGCTAAATCTCCAGCCCTAAAATTTTATGTCTACTCAAATCAGTTTTTACATTTTTAACTACCCTTAATTTGGGAAAGACATATTTCAAAGTGCCATTTTAATGATTCTTTAGTGTGTTTCAGAAATAACACGAGTTTTGGTCTCTCTCTGTCTCTGTCTCTTTCTGTCTCTTTGTAGACAGACAGGTAGATAGATAGGTATTAGTCATACACATACATTACACAATGTGTATTATACATATATACACCTTACAGATACATACACTTTTATATATGAGCTAGTTAAACAATTTCTTTGATTCTCTTTTCTTTGTAAAACAGAGAATAATTGTTTTTAAACCTATAGGTAAAGTTACTATGCAGGAAAAATTATTTTTTTCTAAAAAATTGTTCAACTGAAAGACAATGTACAGATATTTTCAGTCTCCATAGGATATAATAAGTAATGAAACTTCACTTTAAAAACATTAATAGCAGAAAATAATTTCCTGCATAATTTAACTCGAATAAAGGAGAAGATATTTTCTCCATTCTGCCAATTATTTTGTCAGTTGTAAACAAGATTAATATTTTCTTTTTTTTTCTATAAGGAAGGCAGATCCTTTAGACACGTGAGACCAAAAATTCAGATTTGCTGAAACTGCTACAACCTACTGTACACAGTGAGCAGTTTAAAGATTCCTAGTGCTCTCTCCAGTCAGTCTAGTCAGAGATGTGGCAGTTACTAGTTCAGAAAGGTATCCCAAGGACAGGATAGTCCTGATCTGACATGTGTCCTACGGTTTTGGCAGTCGAGCCTGAAATTGTACCACCTCTTAAGTTTTGACGGCTCTTTCTGGTTGTGCAAAAAACCTTTGGAAGGGCCCTCAAACCCAAATGGTGGTGACATTTCAGGCAATATTATTAAAAAAAAAAGTTTAGCATTTGTGCTTTGTCTTCATCCAGATGCAAATTCTTCCTTATTTGAACCTCATCTCACCTGAAACCTCTCGCGCACAGGTAACTATATGCTGTCCTATGTTAGAGTTGTTTGTGCTCTAGTTCTCTGTGTACCCAAAGCAAGCTCTTTCGTATATTTTACCCAATGCCTTTCATAGAGTAGTAACAAAAGATATGTAAGTTGGATGGAATAAAAGTCAGTGGGAGTGAAAAGGTATTAAAAACATAGAAAAGCAAACTCTCTAAGCACAGAAAAAATGAACAAAAAAAATTTTGCCATCATTACAATTTTGTCTAGAAGAACACATTAAAGAGAAGCATACTGTTTATTATTTAAAGTTTTCCATAGTCGTTCCCCAAACCTTCTTTTGGTGGTTGCTTCCCATTATTCTGCAACAAATTCTGCATTGTTTTTTACTTAGCCTCATGAACAAAAATTGCAGGAGTCCATTACTGACCACACAGCCTCACTGTCTGTCTCTCCCTTTCCTTCATCCACCAAATATTGCCCATTTTTAAGGACATTTCAAAATTGCTTTCTTCTCCCTCTACTCCATCTTCTTCACATTTACCAGTGAGGGTCACGTGCAGGCGATCCACCTCTAACCTACATTCCTATCCCCAAACCTATTTCTTCTACAAAGTCACAATCACTTTTCACAATTATGGTCTTCATTCATCATTTGAATCTAATTTACTGAATGACATTATTGGTTATATTTTACTTGTTGATATTCTATCTGTATACCTGAGAACCTGAAATCTTTAAGGGGCTATTGCATATCTGTACCTTTTAAAATTGTCTCTTAAAACTACATCAGTGCTGCAGTTAATAATTAATGGTTGCTTAATTAAATTCCCCGTCTACTACGCAGAGTATGTCCGAGAGTCTCAGCAGGCAGCTTCAAACACTCTGTCTGGAACTTGTCCTTCACTTTATCATTCATTTCTCCTTCTATTCTTACTGTTATTGCCCAGTGTACCCAGGGGCTGCTCAACAAATGTTAACGGACATGATCTTTTCAATCAGCAATTTGTAAAGTGGGTGATTATTGTCTATAAGTGATGAGGAAGATACTTTTTTATTTATGCTAATAAAAGACTTAACTTAGGAGGACAATATCTACAAACTGAATGGCAAAAGCAAACTTCTCAGCTCTTCCGAAGCAAATACTGTCCAGATTTAGGAGGAAGATTAACACCTATTGTTCAGGAGACGTTCTGCTCCTTCTTCCTTCTGCATTGATTCCTGCCCACGTCGGTAATGTGAGCTATAAATAATAGTATGTCTAATGCAAAGTGGTACTCCCCTGCCCTTTGTAGCACAGGGCATCTGATACCAGCAGCATTTGGTTGTCAAGTTTTATTGGCAGATTACACATACAGCATCAGCTGCGTGCTAATTCATGCCCATTTAAATAGTGAGTCATTAGAGATAGGAGGAGAGTTAGATGAAAACACAACGAAAGCGCATCTTTTAAATTTTCTAAAGAAAACCATTACTTATGATGGAATAAGTTCTTTAAGTGTGTCTGGTAAAATAAGACTTCTTTGTATAAAATTATAGCTCTGTGATTTTAAAGGAAAAATGAAACTTTTTTTATGCTATGTGTGACTTATGTAAGACATAACTTCTTCTAAAAGGTCATTGTCAAGAGCCAAGAAGACAGTGACTTTTACGTGGTCAATTTGTTTTTTTGTTTTTTGTTTTTTTAATGGGGAATGGCCCAGTGGAAATAGTCTGTCAACTAGCTTCAACTTCAACACAGGTAGCAGGAATTTCACTATGTCTTGAGGCAGATACAACAACACAATATGGCGATCGATACTTGCCTTAGTCTTGTCACAATTGTTAAATAAATCTGATGGAAAAATGTGTATGAAGCAGTTCTGAAATGTGTTTGGTACTATTGAAAGTCATAATATATACAGTAAAAAATATGTTTATCCAGAATTCTAGAGCAATTAGTTATATCATACAGCACTGTTTAAAAGTTGATTATTCCTTTAGACGCTATGTAATACACACTGAAAAATGTGCTGAACTTTGGTACTTCTAAAATATTTTTGCAGCTGTTAAAAACAATTACACCAAAGTTCATTTAAATTTCTATGAATGGCGTTTTAAAAATCAAAATTTCAAATGCATCATTTATATGCTTTATACATGAAAAGGCTATATATTAACATAAAATAAAACATTTACTATGGTCTAGATATAGTTTATCTAAGAGCACAAAATCCATAACTTCAAAATAGTTTTACAATGAGGTAATTTCAAAACAATGTGGAATAAGTAAATTCTCTAATTTACTAACAAACAAACAAAAACAAAACAAAACAAAACAAAAAAGATTTTAAGCCTGAAGGTGCAAAACACACAATCACACAATGAAAAAATTCCAAAAGAATTAATAATGTAGAATACTTATGTGTTAAATTAGGTAAAAAATGGAAGGTCCATGTGAAGAGTAAAGGAAAGATATTCTAGGCAAAGAAAGCATGAGCCAAGACACAGAGAATAACTTGTTATGCAAGGACTGGCTGCAAAGGAACACAGAGAAACAGCTGAAGAACGGGAAATTAATGCTTCTGTTCTGTTTAACGGTTTTCAAAAGCTCAAAAGAGGAGCCAGGAACAATCCAGGAATGTGGAAAATTAAAGAAGCTGTATACTAGAAGGAGATGAACAAAGGCAATATACTGGAAAAATGGGATCACGGTAGAGAGTTGAATCATAAATATAAGAAGGAACAATTTATCCCTTGAGACTAGAACAGGTAGAAAAAGTGCAACGGGGAAAACAAAATTCAAGGATGTACATAACTGACAATTGATATTGATGGTTGGTACATTTTATACATGATAAAATTGACAAAGTTTAAGTATATAACGATGCATTTTTATATGTGTGTACAATTTTGTAATCATCATGTTCACAGGATACTTTAATGACCTTCACAATTTCCATCATGTGTCTTTGTCACCAATCTCTTCCCTCTTCCTCCTGGCCCCAAAAAACCAAATTTTGCTTTTCTTAATATTTTCTATAGCTAGAATCATACAGTGCATAGATATATAAATATTTAATCTGAGTTTTTCGCTTAAGGTTTAATTGTGTTGTTTTGTGTTTTAATAGTTCATTCATTTTTATTGCTGAGTGGTATCCCTTATATGAACATATCACATTTATTTTTCAGTATACTAGTAAAAGGACATTTAGGTTCTTTTAAGTGTAGGGCTTTGTGAGCAAAGTTTCAATAAGCAATCAACTACAAGTATTTTTGTTGACATAGAATTTTATGTTTCCTGTGTAAGTACCATGAAATGAAATAATTGGATCAGATGGTAGGTATATGTTTAAACTTTTAAAGAACTTCTAAACTGTTTCCAAAGTGGTTGTATCATTTCGTGATGCTAGTAGCAGTGGATGAGAGTTTCAGTTTCTTCAAATCTTTACCAATACTTGATATCATCAGTCTATATAATTTTAGAATTCTAATATGTACATAGTAGTATCTCTACAGTGTTGGTCTGTCTTTCTCTATGAGAAATGATGACAAAAAAATCTCTTTTATGTGATTATAGATGATTCATATACTTTGTTTCATGAAACATCCATTCATCTTTTTTATTTTTAAATTTTTTGGTGTGGTACTGGGACTTGAACTCAGGACCTTGCACTTGCCAGGCAGGTGCAGCACCACTGAGCCACACTCCCAGCCATATCTGTTCACCTTTTGATCATTTTATACTTAGGTATTTGTTTTCAGTTGTGATTTAGATCTAAAAGGCTCCTATGTTTGGAAATAGGGGTCACTAGAGGCATTACCCGGAAGGGTGTATTCCTGTCCTCCACTTGTCCCTTCTTTTTCTACTTTCTGTTTGCCATAGGCTGAATAGCTGTCCTCCCTCACACCTTTCTGCCATGCGATTTCTGTCGTAGATCCACCAGCTATGAACTAAATCCTCTGTCACTGGGAGCCAAATAAATGTTCCATTGGTTTCACTTCATTTATTTTCAAGTCATTTATTAAGTGCACAAACATTTAAGATAACTTTATATGCCCTCTTGATGAATTAACCACTTAATCTTTAAGAAACTTCTTTTGATCTTTATTAACTTTTTTGAAACTTGATTTCCTTAAGGCTGGGGATTTATCTCAGTGGTTTTGCCACCTGCCTTGTAAGTTCAAGGACCCGAGTTTGATACTCTATATCCCTCCCCCAAAAAACTTAATTACCCTAATATCAAGCCACCACTTTCAACTGATTTTTCTTGGTGTTAACAGTATCTTTTTAATATCCTTTAACTTTTAACTTGTTTGTATCGTTATACTAGAAATAAGTTTCTTGTGTCATATAATTTCTTATTTTGTAATTTTTAGTTGTCAAGACAAGGTCTCACTATGTATTGCAGATTGGCCTTAAACACACTGTGTGGCTCAGCAGTCATCCTGCCTCAGCTTCCTATACTGGGATTACAGATGTGTCACCACACCTGGTAGCATATAATTTCCTATTAAATCCTATAAATTCTACTTTTAAGTTATTTGTGCCATCAACATTTTATGATATAGTTGAGTTTAAATCTGCCATCTTTACCCTTATTTTCTAGCTATCAATTTAATTTTTCTTTTTGTGATTTTATCTTTGTGTTGGGATGGTTAGCCATAATTCTTGTTAGTTCAGTGATTGCTTTGGCATACATAATGTATATCTTTGGTTCACTGTACTTTCCCTTCAAGTAGTAGTACATTATATAAAGTATACAATAGCAACCCCATTTTCCCTTCCCAGCCATTGTTATTAATTCATTTTATTAATAAATATATTGTAACTTGATTGTGCATTGTTGTTATTTTTGGTTTTAAACACTTGGCTGTCACAGAGATTCAAGTAAGAAGAAAAATAGACTTTGTATTAACCCATCAAGTTACCATTTTTCCTCTTTAGGTTTGGGTTTCACCTGATACCCTTTTTTCCATTGCAAACAGTTCCTTCATATTCATGGTTTTGTAGGGCTGTTAGTGATTGTCTCTGTTAATGTTTTCCCACTACTAAGACAATACTCTTCTTAATACTCTAACCTATAGCTTATAAAGTATAAAGTTTCCAGCCTGGCAGTTAAAAACCATCACTATTCCTGGAAGAGTTTACGGTACTTGTTTTGGCTCAAATGTGTCTCTCAAAGTTCATATGTTGGGAACTTTATCCCCAAAATAACAATCTTGAAAGATGGGACCCTTATGAAATGACTGGGTCATGAGGCCAGAGCCCTGAATTCATGGATCAGTGTCAAAATAGGATTAGGTTCATTATTTAACATCTAAGTTTGGATCTCTCTGCCTCTCTCACACTCTGTTGCCCTTTTGCTTTCCATAGTGGAATGAGGCAGCAAGAAGACCCTTGCCAGAAGGCAGGCACCTTCTTAGTCCCAGACTTCCCACCTTCCAAGAATTATAAGGAATCTCCAGCTTTCCAAATAAATTATCCACGCCATTATCTTGTTAGAGCAACACGAAGTAGCCTACAGACTATTATTTCAGATAGTTCATTATCTTTAGGTAATTTTCTCACATGTGTACTGGTAAGTACTCCACTAATTCTCTGACAGAAAACCTTTTCCAAATTCCCAGTGTTCTTTGTACAGCTCTCTTCTCTAGTGTTCTCTAGTATTCAGCACTTATCTTTGGAGTGTAGAAATCTAGATCCATCTACTTAGTTTAGGGGTACCATAGGGTTGTGTCACTTCCTGGAGGACCCCAAGCAGTATGCTACAGCAATGGGCAGGCTCACTGTGTAGGTTTTCATGTGTCAGGATTCACTTTTCTTTATTGCCTGTGATTCAATATCATGAAAACCACGTACTTCAAACACTTTTTGCAATTTTTTAATTGTTTCTATTGAAAGGATAAATGTGGTCCCTGTTACTCCACGTTGCCTGGAAATTTAAAGGAACTGAATATTTCATTGTATTTAATTTTAATTAATTTAAACTTAAATAGTCACATGTGGCAAAACAATGGGACAGAAGGTGCCGATTATAAAGGTATTCACATTGTGAAACTCCATTAACTGCTTATTTAGATTTGTACACTTTTGGCTACAAATGAGTATAACATTTCAATGGAAAAAAATGTCTGAAGAACCAAACATTTTTCTAAAACTGGCCCTTAAGAGGCATTCTTTTTTACTAGATAACTGATAAGGAAAGCTAACCAAGCTGCATGTGTGTCCATAAAACATCAGCAAGGCTTAGGTAAACAAATAATGCTCCTTTTTCCAGGAAGGATGAAAGGATTAGTGGTAAGCAAAGCATGTCTATGAATAATACTACTATACTTCAAACTATGGATGCTACTTTCATTTTATAGTATTGATCATGGCACTATCTAAACTCTAGTGAAATTAAACTTAGTTATCAGAGGTCTCCTGAAAGACACACAGAATTAGTTTTACTATGGGTCTAGGTAGAGAAAGTTTATAGACAATTACAGGTGGAATGTCTACAAATTCACTGAGGTATGCATCACAAATATAGGAAATAGCTTTGTGATTTTTGATGGATTTAAAGCACATCACTGTAATTGAAAATCTAGAGTAAAATAAAGTGGCTCAAGGCTAGACTGAAAAGAGCACAAATCAAACAATGCAAGCCTCTTCAATCCTGCTGGAGATTTTGGGCTCGATCATAAAAGCAATGGAAACATCAAATAGTCTTATAGTGAAAGGGACAAAATTAAACTTGTATGTTAAAAATCACTGTATATATACTATGAGGGATAGGTTAGGAAGGTTATGTGGGCTGAGCGGCATGACAGCAAATATGGGAAGGACAGTTTTAGATTACTTAGGAAAGAACTAAATAGTCTAAATTACTAGAGATTCAATGAATAAATTAAGATAGCTCTTGGGTGTAAAAGCCTGGGGTTCTGAGAGAGACAAGGGAGAGGGTTATTTTTGCATCATGAGAACAATTTTTTCTTGTCTGATTACATTAGTAATACATAGTCTTTGAAATTTTTAATCTAAAAAAGTAGATCAGAGCCAGGCATGGTGGTGTACACTTGTAATCCAAGTGCTGGCAAGACTGGGCAGGAGGGTCGCCATGAATTCGAGGGCAGCCAAGGTCACACAGTGAGTTCAAGGTTAGCCTGAACTGCATAGTGTGACCTTGTTTCAAAAGAGCAAACAAAGGAAGAAGAAGAATAGGAGGAGGAGGAGGAGGAGGAGAGGAAGAAAAGGAAAGAATATGGTACTCTAAAAAAACCCAACACTGCCATTTTGGTGATTGTGTGTGTGTGTGCACGTGCATGCACGAACACATGTACATATGTATGTGTATATATTTTGTTATGCACACACACACAACCAAAGACATATTTAATTTTAGGAATATAAAAGTGATGTAATTCTCTGTTTTTGTCTAACTCATCTCTCCGGATTACACTGTCCACTTTTTTGACATGGACAGTACAAACTGCTCTTGATGGAGAAAACTTCAATTTGCTTTGAAGATGTTGAGTTCTGTGAAGCAGAAAGAGCTTAGTTTATTTTGAATAAGCAAATGTCATGTTTTGCTGTTATTTTTTAACAAATTTTAATATTCTTAGTTTTAGATTAATGAGGATTGCACAGAAACTAATAATTGAAGTTTGTCTTGAGACTCTCACTTATCCAACATTTTATAGACATTTGTAACTAAATCACTGTTGAAAATACTAATTCTTATTAATTCAAAAACTTTTATAATGATTATTTTTGTGAAACTTGAACATCTTATGATTAGTGTAAAGTAGCTGTCTGGTTTGGTCAGAGACTAGACTTTATCACATAGCTGTATTTCTTATGAATTCTAATGCATTGGCCAACTTTCTGGAAAAGCCAAAATTCTGTGCAAGATAATGGCAATAATGTAACGGGGTGATTATTCTGTAGAATTCCTGTATTTAATCTCAGGGAGAGATTAGGAATGCAATATTGAAACTGCTGCTCTTTTACTGCTAAAATCAGACTGAGTCATAAATAACATTAGTATCTAAACAGAACGATTTTTAAGAAAGAAAACTTTTTTATGTAACAATATATTTCTAAAAATGTTCATTAACTTGCATTCACTACATGATTCAAATTCCCCTCTTGAAAGCATACCCCTGTGTTTTTCCTAGAAGCAAAAAGAAACTTTATAAAAGATTAAGCAGACAAAAAAGTACATTGGTATAAATAATAAGATCCAAGTCTTTCTGTGTATTGGGAATTTCACCTTCATTTTATGATTTTTGCATCTGGTAGCGTGAACACTTCACTCCTAACAAAATTAAAAATACCTTCAGGACAGTCACAATAATATACTAGAACAGAATTTGCCAGCAAGAATTTTATTAAGAAATGAGGTTGCAATGCAAAAATACTTGTTTCAATTTCAAATGGGAAAATAGCTTCAATTAATTCTCAGAGGGACCTTGATTTATGTAGATTAGGTGGTGAATCAAAGGAGTTTAAGTTACTGAATTTACTAAATTCAATTTCAGGTGCTACTTTGGGATATCACATAAAATGCTTCACTCAATGAGTATTTATTAGTAAGGCAAAAATAAATCACTTTATGCTTCTAGAAACTATCATGATTTTATGCCACTTGGAGAAAAAAATAAAATATTTAACATCTATATATACATAACATAAATTGAAATCCATAACTGTGTTAAAAGTTTAAAGAAACTAGGAAACTGGATATATTTGATCAACTTGTGTTTGAATGCCATCTTGTCCTTTTTCACAAATCCTTCGGTAAAAAAGAAACTCAGATTTAACAAACCCAGACACCCAAATTTGCTTACATCTAAAAGAAGTTTTCCCTCCGTAGCACAAATATTCTAAAAGCTTCCAGCAATAGAAAGATCCAAACAGAAATTGAGACAGACAGGATTTTTCAGTACTAAGAAGCACTCAATTCATAGGATTGTCTTTCCTTTCTTAAACGTTGAAATATAACTACAGCAGCACAGGCTTTAAGACAGGGTAGGAGAAGAAATGAGAACAGACGCCTGATTCTTCTTACCTTTTCTGCAAGGTTTGGTGCTTCAGGAAGGATGACGTTCCAATTAGGAGACCTTCAGCTCCCTGTAAGAGAACACTCAACTCAGAATGATTTAAGCAGCAAAGAACATTTATTATCTCATGACAAAAAGCCTTGAGAAAGGACAGTTCCTAAATAGGATAATTTAATTGTTCAAACATAACACCTAGGAATCAGGTGCTTTCTGTATTTCTCTGCTGACACAATACTCAGCAGGAGAGAACAAAACCAAACCAAACAGTGTTCCTTTAAAAGAGAGGAAAACTCTCCCTGTACAGCCACAACTGCCTTCCCTTCGCATCTAATAAGCCTTCACAATAACAGGCACTTATAGGTTGTGTACACTTTTTTAAACCTATCACGGACAAGGGATGAGATTATTCTCCTTGCCTTAGACTATGAGTAGGCAATTTTTCTCCGTAAAGAGCTGCATGGTAAATGTGTGATAGTTTAGAAGCCATATAGTCTCTGTTGCAATGATTCATCCTCACTGCTACACTGCAGAACTAGCCACATACAACACATAAACAAACAGGCATGGCTGTTTTCCAGCAAAACTTTATTTATAAGAAAACTTCAAAGGGTTCTTTATATATCCTTGATAATAGTCCTTTGTCTGAGGAACAGCTGGTAAAAATTTTTTCCCACATTGTAGATTGTCTCTTAGTTCTGCTGATGGTTTCTTTTGAAGTACAGAAGCTTTTTAGTAAGATGAGATCCCAGTTGTTGATTCTATCTGCTAGTTCCTGTGCTACTGAGGATTTGTTCATAAAGTCTTTTCCTATACCAATGTCTTCCAGAGTTCTGCCTAACTTACTTTCCAGCAAGTTTAATGTTTCTGTTTTAATATTTAGATCTTTAATCCATTTGGATTTTAATTTAGTGCATGGCGAAAGATAAGGGTCTAATTTTAATCTGTGGGAGGTTGACATCCAGTTTTTCCAACACCATTTATTAAAGAGGCTATCTTTCCTCCACTGAGGATGGTGAGCTCCTTTGTCGAAGATGAGGTAGCTGAGTACATCTGCATTTGTTTTTGTGTCTTCCAGT
>NW_022900927.1:25225387-25226129 GCF_012274545.1 Fukomys damarensis | reverse complement strand
TCCTGATTTTAACATGAAGGTTTTCAGTTTTTGGCCATTCAATATGATGTTGGCTGATGGTTTTTCATAGATAGCCTTTATTAAATTGAGGTATAGATCATCTATTCCAATTTTTTGCAGGGCTTTTATCATGAACGGGTGTTGAATTTTATCAAATGCTTTTTCTGCATCTATTGAGAGGATCATATGGTTTTTGTCCTTGATTTTGTTAATATAATGTATTACATTTATTGACTTTCATATGTTGAACCACCCTTGCATCTCTGGAATAAATCCAACTTGTTCAGTATGGATGATCTTCTTAATAATCCTCTGTATTCTGTTTGCTAGTATCTTGTTAAGGATTTTTGCATCTATATTCATTAAGGAGATTGGTCTGTAGTTCTCCTTTTTAGTTGTATCTTTCCCTGGTTTACAATCAGTCCCCCCAAATATAAAGACCTGATTCAAAAATGGGCATCCAAAATGAACAGACACTTCTCAGACAAAGAAGTAAAAGCAGCAAGAAAATATTTGAAAAAATGTTCCACATCACTGGTCATTTGAGAGATGCAGATGAAAACAACACTGAGATTCCACCTCACCCCACAAAGAATGGCTGCTATCAAGAAATCATACAAAAACAAATGTTGGCGGGGTTGTGGGGAGGAAGGAACCCTTCTCCATTGTTGGTGGGAGTGCAGACTGGTGCAACCACTATGGAAATCAATATGGAGATACCTCAAAGAGCTTGGACTGGAGG
>NW_022900927.1:25175848-25225304 GCF_012274545.1 Fukomys damarensis | reverse complement strand
AATATCACAGAGAAATATGTGCACCCATGTTTATAGCGGCACAGTTTGTAATAGCTAAATCTTGGAAACAGCCCATTTGCCCATCCATTCGAAACTGGATAAAGAAGTTGTGGTTTTTCTATAAAATGGAATATTACTCAGCCATAAAGAATGAGAAAATAGATTCATTCATAGGAAAATGGATACATATTGAAGATATACTCCTAAGTGAAATAAATAATTCACACATGTGTAAATACTGAATAGTTTCCCTGGTGTGAATAATCTGCAACAATGCATAAGATTCTAATAAGATTGATGACATTTAGAAATGGGAAGAAAGGAGCTAAAGGTGTAGGGAAGGTGGGATGGGTAGGGGAAGAGTAAAAAGGGAAAAGAAAAAAATGCGAGAGAATGAAAAGATGAAAATAAAGTGTTTGTAGAAGGGAGGGCAGAGGTAAGGGGAAAAAATGAGAATCAAGACTTGTCATGTAGAGGTACAAGATCCTAACAATGAATGTAACTGCATTGTATCCCTAAAATGTACCAATAAACTCAATTAAAGCTGAAAAAAAATTGAAAAAAAAAACCAAAAAAAAACTTCAAAGGTATAAATTTGTCCCACAGGCTGTAGCTTTCTGATCCCTCCTTTGGGCCAATTTAGGTTTATTTCTCACAACATGAAACACATGAAAAATCTGTTTGGGTACAAAAACATATCTATTCTTTTGCTTCACAGTTGGGTCCAAGTGTCCTAGGTGAATGATTTGGGGATATTCTGTGATATCAGTGATTCCTGTTCAATCAAACTTTTCCTGGTTTTGTCCTCTAAAAAAGAAGGACTAGAGAGGCCTGTTATTCATTTGCCCTTTTCTTTTTCCCAGGCTATGTAAGTAAAGCATACTTGAAAGTTGCTTTGGCAAAAAGATCTATGCTCAAATGATCTTTCACTCTGCCTGTAATTCTATCAATTGGATTCATTAAGATGCTACTTTTAAAATAAAGGACAGTATCATTTAACCATAATTTAGTGTAATGAAATTTAATTTGGTTGTTTTTTTCTTCAATCTTTGATAAGAGATACATGATGCCACTGAAATAAAGATGAGAGTGGTGAGAAATTGGGATAGCATTTCTAAATCAAAATTGTGAAATAGGCATAAATGTTTATCTCCTCCCTTTCTCTCTGCCTCTTGATACTATTAAAATAAAAATTATGGAGCAAAACTATTATAAATTCTCAACAACAAACAGAATAGACTCTTTCACAGATAAAGTCTCAGAAAAATAGCTTTTAGAAGAGTGTGTTCTTGGCAACAGAATAAAAAAGCTCAAATTACCTTCAGCATGTGAAGAATGGTGCTATAAGCAAGGAGGGTACCTGTGAGGCTAGCAAAACTTAGACTTTGCAGTTAGGCATAGTGGGATGGTGGGTGTAGTGAAGACCAGGAGCAAAAGTGTTGAAACAAAGAGACATAAAAAGGTATAACTAGAATATTGACTCTTTTTTGAGTCCTTTTAACCTCTTTATGCATAATGAACACTTGTCTAAGGATTCATCTCTAAAAAAGAAGCCTAGCTAATGAAGAACTGAGAAATTAAGAGCGATTCTATGGTCATGAATAGGAACATAATGTTGTCAAGCTGGCTATTGCAATTTGATCTGTAGACTCAAGAACATCCCAACAAAATACCCAACAACTTATTTTGTAGACATGGCCAGAGTGATTCAAAAGGCATATAGACAAAAGGAGAAAGACAAAATTAAAGAATGAACACTATTTGATTTCAAGACTTACTATAGTTATAAGTTTCGGGATAACATGGTTTTGGCAAGAGAAAAGAAAAATTGATCCATGTAGCAGAATAGAGAAATAGACTCACAAAATATATTCAGTAACTCTGTTTGACAAAGAAGTAAGAACAGTACAATGGAGAAAATATATTTGACAAATGGTCCAGAACAAGTGGGACATCCACATGCAACAATGAAAATATATAAAGAAACAATCTAGACACAGACTTTAATCTATTCACAAAAATGAACTCCAAATGAATATCTATTGGTTTTCTCATTGCTGGGACACAATAACCAATACCCACAAACTAAAGGAGGAGCGATTTAGTTTGGTTCACAGTTTTTAGAAAATTCATTCCATGGTTGGTTGGCTCCAAGGCAGAGGGAAGCGGCTTACCTCGTGGAGGCCAGAAAATAAAGAAAAGGAGAAGGCGAGTGAACAAGAGAGAGCTGGAAAGGAGATATACCCTCCCAAGTCACACCCCCACTGACCCACCACTTCCAACCAGAGCCCATTACCTCAGCACCTTCTAACCATGAACTTACCACTGGATCAGTCCATCATAGGTATAGTGCCCCCATAAGCCACTCATGCCCCCAAAGCCCTGCCTCTAAACACATAAGGCTTTGGGGAGAAATTCTAGATTTAAGACACAACAGGATCACAGACCTAATTATAAAAACTGCAAACCTGTAAAACTCCTGGCAGAAAATCTAGATGAATAGTTTGGTGATGAATTTTAGATAAAAATGAAAGAAAATGAAATGATTATCTCATGATAATAAAAAAGTTTTTACTTTTCAAGAGAATGGAAAAATAAGCTGCAAATTGGGAGAAAATGTTTGCTAAAAACATATCAGATAAAGGCCTTTTCCAAAATATGGAAAGAATTCTTATCTCTTAATAGTATGACTAATAAAATTCAAACAACCCAATTTAAAGATGGTTCAAGGATCATATCAAACCTCACTGAAGAAGTAATGCAGATAGAAAATAAACATAAAATTCTCCATATTGCACACTATGAGGGAAATACATATTAAAGCAATGAGATATTATTCCACACCTATTACAGCAGCCAATATTCGGAACACTGACAACTACCAAATGCTGATGAGAATGTAGAACAAGAAAAACACACATTCATTGTTGATGTAAAAAAAAAAAAGTGGCTTAGCTATTTTGGAAGATAGCTTTAACACATTTTTAGAAAACTAAATGTCCTCAACATAAGCTCTAGCAATCACACTTCATGGTATTTACCCAAGGGACTTAAAAGTTTATATTCACACAAAAAATGGCACTTACATGTTTATAGCAGCTTTATTCATAATTAGCAAACTTAGAAGCAACTAAGGTTATCCCCCTGTAAATAAACACACATATAAACTGCAATAAACCCAAACAATGGAATATTACTCAAATCTGAAAACAAATGTACTATTAAAACCCAAGATGGAATTAATAAGAGAAAATGAAAAAATGGAAACAAAGTCTTTGTAGATAGGGAGGGATGGAGGGGTTGAAGGGAGGGCAGGGGAATGGCATAAAAATAAGAACCAAGATGGATTACATAAAGGTACAAATTTCCAATGATGAATGTCATTATATTGTATACCTTAAATGTACCAATAAAATTAATATAAAAACCCTGATATGTAGAAGAAACTTAAGAGCATTTTATTAAATGAAAGAAGCCAGTCTGAAAAGACTATGTGCTGTATGTTTCCACCTATATGGCATTCTAGAAAAGACAAAGCTATGGCAACAGTTGAAAGATCACAGTGGTTGGTAGGATTAAAATGGAGGGACAAATAGGCAAAGCACAGAGGATTCTTGGGGCAATGGAATCACTCTGTATAATGCGGCCATGGTAGATTCCTGTTGGTATACATTTGACCATACGCATAGAACGCCCCACAGCAAGAGTGAACCCTACTGTTAACCATGAATTCAGGGTAATAGTGATGTGTCCCTCTGGGTTCATCAACTGCAACAGTGCTCCTATCTAGTGATGTACGCTGACAATGAGTAAGGCTATTACAAGTGTGTGACTGCAGGGGTATGGGAAACCTTTGACAATCTTTCTGTGAACCTAAAACTGTTCGAAGAAAATAAGGTCTATTTTTGAAAAAGGAGAAGCACTGGTATGCTTCCAGACTGTTTGCCCTAACGAAGGACTCTTCTATCAAAGCTCTGTCAATGAACGCAGTGTTGTTCTATAGCTCCACTCCATCATGCATTCACATAATTCAATACTTATTTATTGAAAGTTAAATAGCAGTAGAATAAACGAAGTCTCCATTTTTATGTAACTTAAATCCTTAAAGGATCACTAAACTGAGAGGAAAAAAACTTTGACATAAAAAAGAAGAGCAAGAGTTTAAATGGAAAGTAACATGGTCCCTGACTGAATTCTCTCTGAAGCTAGTACAGGGTTTGGAACCCAGATACCAACCAGCCAGTGTTCTGGTCTGGAAGGTATGGGGAGAAATCTGCTTTGAAGCTCATTCCTGTTGGCAGAGTTCACTTCTTGTGGTGGTAGAACTGAGGTCTCTGATTTTTATCCTTGGCTGTCAGTAGGGTGTGCACTCGGTATGCAGAGGCCACCCACACTCCTTCCAAATCTGTTTTCAAGCCAGCAATGGCACATTGAGTTGGTTTTGTGCTTCTGGCCTCTGACTCCCTTTCCTGTAGCCACATAAAGAGGGAAGCAAACTAAGTTTTTAAAGATCTCATATAGTTATTTCAGACTCAGTGATAGTCACTCTATTTTAAGGTCAACTGTATTTAAAGATAACCTAGTCACAAGAATTAAACCAATTACATTCATAGACTTGGGATTATATTGGACATAGAGTGCAGAGGGGTGAAAATCTTGGGAAATATTTTAGTATATGTGCTGCCGAAGCGAGAACTATTGGGAACTATTTTAGCATTCTAAATTCTAGTATTTTAGCATTCTAAATGACTAGACTTTTCACATAAAATTGCAAAACACCAAGATGCTTAAAATATTCCAGAGAAAAATAAACATAGGACTTGCTATATAGAATGAGAAACAAAGTATCAAGTTTATCATCAGCAACAATGGATATTAGCATGCAATAAAACCAGGCTTTCAGTTTTCTAAAGGAATTGCTTTTCAGTCTAGCATTCTATTTCTAGCCAAATTGATATAGGTAGAATAAAGAAAATTTTATTTATGCAAGCAGAGAGAGAGAGATATAGAGAGATGGCTTTTCTTTCCCATGTTTCTTAAATCATTTGGCTACTATAAGATACCATAACCTGGGTGGTTTGTAAAGAACATAACTTTTATTTCTCATAGTTCTGGAGAGGGAAAATCCAGAATTGCAAGATCTGGATGTGTAAGATTCAGTGTGTCAAGGACCATTTCCTGGCTCATACATGGCACCTTCTTGCTGTGTCCTCATGTGTTGAAAGGGGCAAGGGAGAATTCTGCAGACTTTTAGAAAGAAGGGCATTGATACTATTTCTGAGGACTCTGCTATTATGGTCTAATCATGTCACAAAAGCCCTACCTTCTAATTCTATCGCTTTAGAGGTTAAAATTTCAACAACAGATTTCTGTAAGAGAGGCACAAACATTCAGCTCACAGGACCATGAACTCTTTCTTAAGAGTTAAAGGGAGTAGAAACCCAAGAAAGAAAATGACCCCAGATTATGCATACAGCAGATTGAACACAGTAAAGGAAAGTCCTGAGACGGAAGCTGCTTGGCAGGTCTACGTGATCACAGTGTGTGTATCTTGAAGCTGCCAGGAAAAAACAGCCTCTGGGTCTGTGGGTGTAGCTCAGCGGCAGAGTGTATACCTAGCATATATAAGGCCCTGTGTTCACTTCCCAGCACACACACACACACACACACACACACATGCACACACACACACACGCACACATGCACATACCTCTGTCCTCAATTTCTTCAACTCTAAAGTGACTAGTAATAATATTTCAAGAGGTCATTATAAAGACTTAATAAATTCACATCTGTGAAGTGCTTACATATTTTCTTTTATAAATACATTAACTATATTTGTGAAATAGATTTGGAGGTAACTAGAAGAAATGTTAAAAAGGAAATAGTCCATGAGCGGTAGGGCAAAGTTTTTATTGTTTGATCTCCATTCCATACAATTTTTTGAAAAGTGCTATTGGTCAACAATATTAAACACATCACATGTGTTAAAAAAGAATGTCTATACTGTATCTATTATATTCACTGTAAGGGGATAGCATACTCATAGCTTTTTTTCAGAAAAAAGAAATGGAGATTTTTTTTAAAAAAGAACTTAATGAATTTAGGTCTAATGAAAGGCAGTGTTAAATATTTATTTTAAAAAGGAAACTCTGAGAAGAAGGAACTAAATAGGATGATAGCAGGAGAAGGAGTTAAAGTTGAAGGAATGTGCTTTGTTTTGTTTTTTTGAAAAACAAGTTAACTTTTAAAAAAACTTTTTAAAATTTAAAAGTTGTTTTTAAAAGGGAGAGAAAGGTTTAGTGTTTCCACCCTCAGCCATCTCCATTAGTTCTCTCAAATCAGCCCAAATAAAAAAATAATGAGAATATTACATTTTGATATAGACAATGAATATTAAAACTTTATGTAAAGTGTGAATAAAAACGTGTTCAGCGAAGTTGCTACCTTGTTGGTCTCTAACAAGTACGTGAAGTAAAAGGGGAAGAGTTTGTCCCACATGCACAGCTTGTTGACCAGGACTGTGGGGTGGCCCCTGAGAGGTGAGAAATAAATGAGTGAGCTCCAAGGAGAACAGCGCTTCGCTCAGCTGACTGCCCCTTTGTTTCTGCTCCTTGTCAGGCTCCACCTCTCTTTCCCAGTGCTAGAGAACAGACAGATCGGTAGACAGAGGCCATGCAGCTGTCTGGCTTCTGAACGCCGCCTTTGGAGGAGCGCCCAGGTGAAGGCTCGGTCACTGAAAGTGGGCTCTGGTGATGATTTGTTAATTTTGTCAGCGGGAAGAGATTTCAGTTTGTTGCATGTAGCCTGGGGACTGTCCAGCACATGTTCTCTGACCAAGTACTTCAGTAGAGTGCTTCTCAAAGTGTGGAGTACGGACTCACGTTACCAGTCTGTGAAGGTAATTAAAGGGAAGCATTTGTTCTACGGGAACGTGACAGTAACTTTACGTCTTTCAAGTCTCATCCTAAACATCTGTACATCTTCTGCATTTTTACAATTTTATTTTCCTAGTAATTCTTTTTTGTGAGCATCATTACCAAAGCGATAAACTATAATGCTGAAAAAATATCCTCCACCATAGACAGAGAAGCGGTACTTTGGAGCACTTCCTACAGGCACCCAGACCTTGAAAGCACTTGGGTTCTAGCCTCCCCTCTTCCCAATCTGGCCTGCGATTGGGGTGAGCCATTCAACTACTCTATGTCTTCTTGTCCTCCTTTTTTAAGGCAGGGGCAATATTTCCCGTTTGAAAGGACCAATTGTTTCTTAAATAGAGGGACTGCTTTCAAGCAGCTGCTGTACCTGTATAGACATGGTTGAAGAACGAGTTTCTGCAGTACCTATGTAAAATAGTACTTCACAGAAATGTTTTGTGTCTTACTTCCTTTTAGGGCTCTTTTGCAAAGACTCTCACTCAGTGGTTCGTATTGAGCTGTGCAGAGACAGGGTTCTTTTGTGGTGATTAGTGAGCAGGTAACCTTGCACAGGCTTTTATCTCCTAGGCATTGTCTTGCTGCCTTTTGGCCGTGCAGACCATTGCTAACGCAGTAAGCAATAAATGAAATGTGATTGGCAAAGCCTGAAATGCAGAATTATAAAGCCATTAATCTCTCATGTCCCTTTTCCACCTTCTTCTGATGCTCTGCACAGCGAGCCGACATGGCTTACTTTCAGAGACTCATCAGACTACCGGAGGGAATGTAATGGCTATAAGATCTCCTTTCTGTTTCATTTTTAAATAATCATGCATTTTAGTAGCTGATGGAAATAGGACCCATGCATGAGAGGTTTACAGAATTTGTATCCAATTCTTAAGGGTCACTTTATACTCTGTAGTTGTAGAGGTATTTATTTAACTGATAATTGTAAGTTTGAATAAATTCTTTCATTTTTAACTCTTTACAGACTTTGTGTTCCAATGGAAATCGCCTTTTCCAGGAGCTTGTTCAGGGCTGGGTATAAATTTACAATATCTCAGCAGTAAAACAACCCTGGAGGAATAATTCTGTGCAATCATTTCAATCTTGATACCAATTAAACTGGTATGATCTATCTAACCGCTGACACACAAAGTAGGTTCCTATACCATCTACTCACCTCTTAGAGAAAACCATCATATTTATTTGGCCCTATTCAGACGTAACATCATATATCTTTTTCAGAGCTTTATGGTTTCTAATAAGAGAAAGTACTGAAACAAGCCTATTTCCATGGTTGTCTTTCAATCAGTATGTAATACATTTTCTATTTTGTCTTCAGCAGAAATAAATTGTACTTTAAATCCCTGCCCTCCTTAAATATGTCAAATATGTGGGATGTGATATCATCTTTAAAGTGGAACTTTTGAGATGGCATTGTTAGGAAGGCTTAGAAAGAGAATTTTGCAACCCTGTAACATAATACTAAAACTGGCTTTATTGCATCAGAAGATACTGGCAGCCTCTTGAGATTAAGAAATTGCTATAATTGCTAAGTGAAAGAGCAGGCAGAGAGATAGTTTTTGTTGATAAACTTTAAGGTGCTTTAGAGAAGCAAGACAGAGTAGCTTTAAATCCATAAGCTCCTTTCTTCACTCCGAATTGTTCAAATCCTATTTCTCCACATCCCGAACCTTGTACTAACTACTAAGTACTAACTACTTTAGTTCCATTCATTTTTTTTTTTTTTCTGATACAACTTTATCCATGCAGTTCAGTCCCTTGGAGAGAAATGTACTAAACTCACAAGGAAGAAAACACCATCAACAGAGCTGGATTTCCTGTGTTGGAAGGCCATGGGTTTTTGACTGTTAACTTCTGGAGACAAAGAAACATGCACGGTGGCTATAATTTATGCCAAGCCATATATTCCTTATTCTTCACTTAATGATTAATTAATTGCTTTTATCAGCTAGACTCACTGACAGAATTTTACCTTTTTTAATAGCTCCTCATTTCCCCTCCCATTCCTATAGTTGTCTTTAGCCCTCCCGGAAGGGTACTATTCTTCTTGTCTGACAGATGGGCATAACTTTGAAGGAAGGTGATTTAGTCATTAACATCTACGCATGCACATACCAGTCTTGCTAAGAGAACCCCACAGGTAAGGACACAGAGTAGTCTGGCTTTTGAGAGAAATCCTATTGCAGAAGTTGAAATAAAAAAATGCTGCCGGATGAGTTTGTTTTTGTTAGGATTATTTGTGTGGAGCAAAGGTGTAGACGCAAAAGGCACAGTAACAAAGATGCTAATGACCTTCCGAAGTCTGGAGGTGGTTGCTGGTGAGAATAAGCAGAGCAGCAGAGATGTGCAGTGGAAGGAAAGAAGGGATCAAAGACTGTGACAGGCTGGAGCCCACGGCCAGCCAAGCTCCTCTTGTTTCTCAGATGAACGTGGCAGCTCCTTACTGAGCCCTGGGCAATGTCCACTGCCATGTTGGCCAGACCTGTCCTGTGCCCTTGAGCCCTACTGTTCCAGGCCAACCCTTATCTCTCCTCTCTTGAAACACAGCCCTGGTTAAGTCATCAACACCATGAAAAATGATATTAAAAACCTATTCACACAAATAAAACTCCTTTCCTTTAAGTGGATCCATTACTGTATTTCTATAACCCCTTCACCTGTATTCATTCCTTCACTGAAGAAATAGGTTTTAAGCAGATCCCACCCACCACTGGCTATATTAGGTACTGAAGAAATCTCCCAGCCTGGGCTCAAAAAGTTTACAGTTTATGTGAGAAACTTAGATGTTAAATGAAAATGTATACTTTAAAATGTACCGTATAGCCACAGGATTAAATGAATACCCTTTGGAGTGAGTTGTATAGGTTGGATAGAGTGGATTCTGTGGAAGCACTTCTTCATGCTATTTTTTTCTGTTGCTCAAAAACTGAAGTCTTTTATTTTTCAAGTAAGAGAAACAAAACACAAAGGAGGAGATGATTTCCCAAAGTCTCATTTATAGGTGTTTTCTTTTTCTGTCCTTAATGCATATATTTCTTTATATATGTTTCAATTACTGTGAGAAGGATATTTGCTTATGTTAAATACCAAATCCCCTATTTTATCCTTTGTAATACATAGTAGAATTTCCTTTTTTAGGATTTAGATTCACCACTATGTGAATAGATGTTTATTTTTTAATTTCTAAATTTTGAACAGAACATTAGGAAAATGCAAAATTACTCGACGTTCTGAGTTGTACAACACACAAGGAAAATAGAAAACCAAAAAACAGCAGTTAAGGTGACTGGAAATTAAACAACCAAGGTGATAGGGCTAAGAATATAAACTTTTCCAACTGATATGACTTGGAAAACAGACATCTGAGAAATGAGTTTGTCTGAAATTACATACAGGACCCTTTAAAATGATTCCTAATAACGCCTCTCTTGTTTGGTGCTCATAGGTTCTCATACTCCAGGTTCCTGTGTCCTCATGGGAACCCTGCAGGACTAGTCAGGGCAAGTACAGCCCTACTAGCTCTTCGGGGGAGTTTAAGTCTTGCCAGTGTAACCCAACTAAAGAACAGGGCTGAGACGCACACCCAGGGCTCCTGCTTTCCACTCTGCTATGAATGCTACTGAAAGGCAGTGCTTTCCCACCCTCTGCCTTCTCTGAACATGTCCACCAGCTCTAGTCCAGGGGTCCATTAGCAGTGACAAGACAAAAGGAGTCAATTTCATACCACCAAGAACCTTAGAAGGAGATTCAAAAGTTTTGCAGAAGTAATTAATACTTAATGCAGAAAATTAGAAAATCAACAAAACTTATTTTAGTTCTATTAAATATAACCAATACATGTAAACTTATACATATATATACACACTATGTATATACATACATATATATTTGTGTGTACATGCATATATATATATATATATATATATATATATCTTTCCAATCTTTTTTCTCTTGCATTTCATTTTTGTTTTGTTATTATTATCATTTGGGGGGTTGTTGAGACAAGGTCTTATTATGTAGTTCAGGCTGACCTGGAACTTGTGGTGATTCTCCTGCTTCAGCCTCTCGAATGCTAGGTTTACAGGCATGCATCACCATGTCTGGTTTTCATTTTATTTTTTTTTAATAAAATTTCTATTTACATTCTTTGCCTATAGTAGATTCAAGTTAAAAATATATATCTTGCATATTATCCTACATAGATATTTGTCTATGGGTGTAGTTTTAAGGATATAGTATTTCTATTATATGAATACACCTTAACTTGTTAATTTAACCAACTTCCACTTGTTAGGTACTAATTATTTTCTGCCAATGTATACATAGTAGGAGTGGTACAGTGGTATGTTTCTTTGGTTAGCATGGTAAGGAAAATGGTTAATAATTTTTGCCAATTTCTGTCCACCAGGGCCAATTTCAAAGGTACCAGTGATTAAATGTTTCCAAGTGTAAGTGTGGGATCCAGCACACTTCTGCATGGCTGATGGACATTCTTATGGATAAATCTTTGTCATACCATTTTTTCTTCTGTTTCTGATTTCATAAACAGAAAAGTAAACGCCAAGTTATTTAACGATAAGTATTAATGACATATGTGAATCTCTTTCATTGTTAATATGATGATTCATTAAAACGTCTAATTTTTTCCCCCTCAGTATAGGTACTGGGATCAAACTCAGTACCTTACACTTGCCAGGCAGGCACAGCACCACTAAGCTACGACCACAGCCCCTTCATTAACACTTCTATGATGACTGTTCATATTTTTATTTTCAGTCATTTATCTTAACCAAATCCTCCCCACTCAAGGAATCAAGGACAATCATCGATATGTATGTAATATTTGGATTTACTTTAACTTATAAATTTTAAAATTTAAGTCCTTTACTCAGGACCAGAAGCACTAGTGCATGTGTATTAGGCAGATATGGATTGTCATGCCTGCTCTACCAATTAGCAGATTCCCACATTTGTGGGCGTTTTCCTAGCCTCTGAAGTTCAGTCTCCTCATTGGCAAAGCAGAAATCACAATGTTTATTTCACAGTATTCACCTATTACTGTTCTATACAGTTTAAAGATGTTTTTGATGGTAGTGGACACAACATAATGGCATTTGGGTAGATGAAATGCAGAAATCTTGCTCCTTACAGCTCAGAAGGGGAGCACAAAGAGTGTTCTACGGACACAATGAGAGTGAGCTGTAGGGGAAAACATATGAGGGAAGCAGAGTGAGGTTTTCAAGTTTTCTGTGGATTGGCTAATTTGAATAACTTTTCAAACTCCAGGAATAGGATGTACCCCCGGAGCTCATTTAGATTGTCTGCTCTGGGTCCTGAGGGAGATCATAGCTAATCCTTAATGTCTTGGAGCGTGAAACAGGAAGGGAAGTGGCTGGGCTGTGGACTTAATCAGACGTTCAGAAAGTAGGACTTGTCAGCTTCTTTACTGTGCTTTATCCTTTACTCTCAGATAAAGTTTCTTCTATGACATAAAAATACCCTTATCCAGAGAAGTTACCCACAGTTCCTTTGCATGGTCTCACCCGTAAAGGGTTGGGATAACAATGGTTCTGATCATTGTTGAATCCAGAGGTTCATTGACAATACTTTGAAAGCTATGGCTAGCATTCCATGAAACATATAAGTTTATACAGACTGTGCATCCCTACTCTGAAAACCTGAAATCCAAAATACTCCAACTTCTAAAACTTTTCAGTGCTGACCTGATACCACAAGTAAAAAATAAAAACAAAAATTCCACACCACGAAACCTAATCCTCCAATATTATAGTGATTAGATTTGAGCCCATCCTCAAAATATATTATTATACACACAATTATTCCAAAATTTGAAAAAAATACAAAATCTGAAACATATCTGGTTATGTGTCTCCGAATGCTAACATGTACATGGAAAGCTTGCCTCTGTTGATTTTGTTGCCATAGCAAATGCACGTCACAGAAGTGTGTGTTTTGATATTTGCTCCCAGAGCCCACTGCCTCCGTCTTCCTTTCCAGTGGAACAGTTCTGCCTAAAGAAAGTACAGGCCTCCAGTTAAACCATGTAAGTCACTAGAGAGCATTGGAACAGAATTACCTGATTAGTATAACTGAAATAATCCACACAACCATTCAGGTCAATAATGTGCTCCTCCTTGTCAAACTACTGACAATGAATTTCTTTCATCTTCATTAAATGGAAATCGTCTTCAGGTCCAATCAAGGCCTGAGGGGCACCTTCTGCAAAACCATGGTTTTTTCTGTACTATGTAAAGAAATTCACATTGTTTCATTTGCTATCAACTTCCCTGAAGAAACCATATTTTTCATGAAGGTAATACATTACAGCTATAAACAAGGCTTATTTCAAGGCACTTGGCAAATCCTTTGATTTCAATATATTCAAATGTACTTATAATATTTAATTTAGCAAATACGTATAAAGCACCGCTAGGTAAACAGGCCCTCTCATAGACATAAGGATGCACCACAGAGAGAAAATTATTGCAGTGAACTATGATGTGCAGCATCTCTATCTTTGAATAACAACAAAACTCCAAAGGTGTTACCAAATAGTTCAGATATTCTACCTTATTGTAATGTCCCCAGTTTTTCTTCCAAAGACACTGAGTTTTTTAAGCAATCTGAGAATATCAGCTTCATGACATTTCCTGGCAGACATAAAGTAGGAGTGCATTTCTGATATGATCCTAATTTATGATATACAAGTATGTAAAGTATGTATTCTGTACCGTGGGGAAGCATCCTGGTCCCAACCCCTCTTGGAAGCCATGGAGGAAGAAGGCTAGGAACTATCTGAACTGTAGACATGAGCAAGTTTTTCACCATCTAGTTTATGCTGAAGGAAAATGGCACATCTGCCAATTTCTCTAAGGCATGTCTCAAAATATTAAGTTAATATCAGCAGTTTTGGAGTAGATGATGTAGACAGAGGCACAAACCACAAACCAAGCCACAAAATACTTCTCCTACTTTCAAAGTATGGATTCCTGGAAGCTTCTCCAATTTGTGTCACATCTTCGACTTTGTAGCAATTAAAAGCTCACAGAAAACTTAGTTTTTCCATTAATTTAGAGTGAGCGCTCTATAGGGTTGTCTATCACACCTTTTCTGAAAGCTCTTCTTTCATCCAAACACATCAGTAGATATCAATGGAAGTGCTGTGTTTGTTTCTGTAAAACAGTTCATCCAGTGGTTAGAGCCATTGAACTAAGGGATGACAGCCTGATCCACACTGGACAAATAAATATTTTCTTTGGAGAATTTGAATGAACTATTAAGCACTTAAAAAAAAGCTAAACTCAAAAAAGGGATTTGATAACCTCCTGTTTAAAAATATAATTTGGATCCTATTTCTTCTCTTCTACATTGTTCTTAAAATGTAAACAAACTCTTCACTTAAGTTTGCATGGCCCTACAAGACAGCTCTCCTTTCCTTCTTGACTTCAGTTTTTATCACTCTACCCTTTCCTCAGACTCACTAATTTTTTCTCCTACAGGTGGCAAGCTTATTCTAGTCTCAAAGACTACATGTGCTCCACCAAAGAATTAAAACAAATACTCTCCAAATTTCCTGCAACAGACTTCCTTATCATTCAAGTTTCAGCCTCCATGACCTTAGCTGAAGTACCCCCTTTCTCAAGTCACATTGACTCACATTATCATTTTTGTAGCATTCCTATTATTACCTGAAATTAGAATATTTTGATATCTGTGCTTCCTTCCTTTTCAGTTACAATGTGCTCTTCTAATGTTTTTGTCTGATTAGCATACTGTTGTATCCCCAAGACCTGTAAAACTACCTAGCATGTTGTGACAATCAGTAATTGTGATCAGTAAATATTTGCTGAATAGGTCAAAAGATCCTATAATACTCAGAAACTGTTGTCATCTTTTTTTTTTTTCAGTAGTTAGAACTGAGACGTAGAGAAAGATACAGAGATAAGAGGAAAATGAAGAAGATACGTTAAGACTATCTTTATTGGTAGGCTGAAAACATTTCAGAGGGCTGAAAATATTTCAGAGACCTGAAAACATTAAAATTTCTGGTTCTAGTTCATTATTTCAGCCATATATATCCCTGTTATCTTCCCTGTAATGCTCTCACATCCCTGTTATCAATTCTTTTTTTTTTTTTAGCTAATCTGAGTAAGACTTCTGTTACTTCCAATGGAAAAGAATTATTGTTTAATTGAAGTATAAATTACATCTAATAAAATGCAAAGATTAGTGCACACTATTTATATAGATAATAGGATCTCATTTCATTGTGATATTTTAATACATGAATATTACATATTCATTCTACCTATTTTACCCTCTCCCCTCTCCTGATCTCTTTCCTCTTGTCTAATGGTCTCCCTTCTATTTTCATGTCATATTTTTTTCCTTCTAGAGTCCATGTATTATGGAAAACACAAAATGCACTGGTCTTAAATGTTCAGATTGACAAAATTTCACAATTGTAGAATCTATGTAACAGCTACCAAAGCAAAACACTGAAAATTTTTACTCATCTAGGATATTCGCTTTCATCCTTTTCTAGGCAACCCTCAACCCCTACACAGAGGCTTCTAACTTTGATGACTATACTACAAGACTGTTTTTTCATAATCTTTTAATGAATACACACAAAAACAGTCATTCGTATTGCAAATTTTCCATCCAGTATAATGTTTTTTGACATCCACATTTTTATATCATTGATGCAAGGCCTTGTTAATGTGCTTTCTTTTCATTGCTAAGTAGCATCCCATTTAATGAATGTATGCAACTTGTGCATTCAAGACTTTGGCATGCAGAAATGGTGTATTTGTTGAATGAGGGCAGAATGGGAATAGAAAGAATCACTTATTTAGGATGAGGAAGAGGATTCTATGCCAGTGATAGCAAAGAAGTTGAGCATCTATCTGTTTTCATATTGTGTGTTCAGAATTTTTAGGGGGCTTGGTAGAAAAATGTAAAACATCTTTTACTATATTAGCTACTTCAGGCGTCATTAGAATTTTTCACTGAAGGAATAATCTTCAGCTGACAGTAGCTCAAGTGAAAGTAACTCAAGGATAATAGCACAAATTTATAACTTCTGTCTTCAACCAACTTGAGGTCAAATGACCTTTTACTTTGCTGAACTGAAGTAGCCAAATCCTCAGTTGCATTCCATTGTAAAATTAAACAAATAAATTGGATTCTAGAACTCAGATTGGGACTTCTGAAGTTCCCAAGGTACTTGACACCCCTCCAAAGCACTAGTGCTGTGGGAGTGGACAAATTGATGACCGCTTTCTTTCTAAATCACATTCAGCTAGAGTTGAAATATAGCCGGAGGCTAGAGGACTCACAAAAATAGAAAGACACAAACCACTCTGTCTTAACTTGGTTTTCATCCATGAGAAGGAATCTTAAACTGAGAAAGAAAGAGATGAGTCAAGTACTAAATTGTGATGCTATAAAGTAGGTTCTAAGAAAATAAAACCCAGTCCAGGCTAGGGATTCAAAGAGGACAATTCAATAACGTTTTCTTCACTGGCTATTCAAAAATATAATTCCTGAAAAAAAGATGACAAATGACTAGTAGTTTGCAGAAGTTGCATTGCCAGAAACACAGAAAGTATAGACCCAAGTATCGGCATTAATAGCAAGGTGATTGAGACTTCTATGGAAAAATCTTTCAAAATCCCAACCTCAAATGTAGTTCCTGGAGGACATTTTTTACTGGAAAAACTCTCAGTCAACAGATAAATTAACCAAAAATGAACATGATGAGGATGTGTGTTTTTTGAATCAGTGACCAATTTCATTATAACTTTTTCATCCTTTTGATCAAATGTAAGTTTTAATTATGCTGCCTTTCTTTTTTATCATTGTTTACCGAATGCATTACATGTTATTAGAAATCACAGAAGCAAGTGACTGAGACTGAACAGAATGTACTGGGTGGCACTTAGAAACATGATCACAGAAAGTTATCCCACAAGGCCAAAGTCATAAGTTCAGGTCATATCACGATGTAGGGAAAGTATAATTTGAGGTCCAAAAATCTCCTCTTTGGACTTTTAACCTGAGAAAGTTAGAGAAGGAGAACAGTTTTGGCATTTGTACATGAGAAAAATGTCGTATGTGTATACTGGGAGGCAGGGTGGACAGTACCTTTCTATGCAGTAATGGCAGGTAATATCAGTATCTTTCTAAGAACTTACATTACCTAGTTGTTCTATTTGTGGTGGCAGGAACACTATTCTATTACAGTGCATCCCTCAAACCCTGGCAGTAATTGATCAGGTACACATCTGCTCCAAGTTTGATTAATTAAATCTCAGTCTAGGAAATTTGAAGAAATTGAATTCTTTCTGCATTGTTGAATTTATTCACATTATGAAAAACTTGTGAATATTGGGGGCATAATTTCTACCTTGTAGAATACGGGTCAGAGAAATGCTGGATAATAATCAGAAGACACAGTACAATGATGTAGAAAGGCAGACAGGAGCCCAGCAAGTGTTTTAGTCACGTGTTGCCTAGAGAAATTATCCCACTTCCACAATTTAAAGGAGAGATTTATTTAGGCTTACAATTTGTAGAGGTTTCAGTCCATTATCAGCTGGCACAGAGGCAGGGCAGCAGGGCAGAGAGACATAGCAGAGAAAAAGGGGAGGAGAGCTACTCAGAGCAAGGTCTTGGGGAAGCAGCAACAGTATCAAGGGAGGAGCCAGGAAGGGAGAGAAACTCTTCCGGGTCAGCACTCAGTGACCCTCCTCTTCCAACCAAGCCCCACCCCTAACATCACTTTTAGCTGTGCAGTAAACTAATCGGTGCGTTAACCCCCTGAAAACTATCACAACCCCAGAATCCACTCACTTTCCAAAAGTCCCACTCATGAGTCCACCTCTTGAGGCTTTGGGGCAAGAGTTAAATATAAGTCATAACGATACGGGGGAAGCAGTTTAACCATTGTTAATTTTTTGTTGTTCTAGTTTCTTTTGTCCACCTAATTTTTTTTGGGGGGTGGGGTGGGGCTTTGTAAATATTTATTGACTGAATAAATGAATAAATAAATTAATTTTAAGAGAAGATTTAGAAGTGTTACAACTGTTATACATTCATATTACAAATATGAATTATAGTCTTCTAGTAGTTTTATAAAATGTACTACACCATACCAATACTCAGTTTACTATATACAATATTAAGAAAAATTCCATCTAAATTCTTGCTGAGATAACTTAACATGGTAATGATTTCCTTTTTTGCACTTAATCTAATTTGAGTTGAATTTCTGAATGCTATGAATGACAGTAATATAAATCTTCAGCATTTCCAAGTTGAGCTTTCTTCTCCTGAAACCCTCATTGTCTAGTGTACCCTGGAAACATGCTGAGCAGACTTTAGTTCTTTTGGCAAGAACATTACTACTCGAGGAGCACTGTGCATGTCCCATGATGTTTAGCTTGGAGTATAACACCAGCTGGTATCAGTCATTGTATTATTTTTTCCATTGTACTATTTTCTAATTCAAGTCATATCTAAAATGATATATATATATTTTATATATATATATAATCAGGGAAAAATTACTCCAGCCATCATACCACGACAAGAGGATAAGAACTTGTCACTTCATTATCTACAGTAGTGCATCAAGGCACTCTACAGTCGCCTTATATAAGTACTTTAATAATTCAGTCTTTCTAATTCTATGCAACATTCATCCATTAGGATAAATTTCAATGTAATAAAAACAAAATGAAAGAAAATTCATTTAGAACAGCCCTGAATATTTCCCTTGGACCTCCTCAGAGATGCATGTTCCTGGACCTTAAAAGATATGTTTTTTCTGTCATTACTTAAGCATTTATTTTAAACACATTACTTCCCAGCCTAAAAGTTACTTGGCTTTTCAAGGGAGAAAAAGCAGGTTTCTTTTTATCTGCATTATTAGTAAGAACTAAAGTCTAAGGGATAGAGGAAGGGTCTCACTTGTGAGTAACAACCTCACTCCTCAATTGCCAAATATGCAGGAACCACAGGGTAGTTTGTACCAGGACCTTCACTATAACCAAGGTGTTGGCTTGGTTGATTTTCTATTCCTATATATTTGCTTCTTTAATTCCCAAATCTCATTTTTCAATACAAGGTTGCTTATTTTAGCCTAAGATGTAGAGTAAGAGCAATTCCAATTTTTCATGTGTGATTCCATTTATCCCCAATTGCATTGATGGCAGTGCCCTTCTTTTCCACAGTTCATTATGTTTAACTTAAGACATAAAAAGTGTTCACAGTGTCCATCACAACTATCAAGTACACTCCTCTGTTATTTTACAGAACACATGACTGCATTTTGGAGAAATAAATTTGTTAAAAAATACACAGTTATCAGAGGAAGTGTGGTCTTGTGTCCATGTCTGCCAATTCTAAAATCATTTCTTTTTTAATAACACCAAATTTATTGGAGATTATACAAGGGAAAAGATTTCCAAGTTTCTTTTTAAACTCACAAATTAGCTATATAATATTTTTATTAGGTACAAAGCTCATACTCATTGCTTTTTCCTGAAATTTTAAAATAATTTTCATGAATTATTCTAAGCACATGAAAATCAGGCATCAAAGGATAAAAGTAGAAATAATAGAACACAAAGATACAAGTAAGTACCTCTCCTTTATGTGAGAAAATTTTAATTTCCAATTACTGGACTGCAAGAAGACATCCTAAATGCCTCAGAACTAGTTACTATCCAATATGAAATCTTCCCTGCTGCTTATGAGAGCCAGCATTTCATTTTTTCTTTTAACCACCTCTGCATTTATTAAAAATAAAAAAATAATTCTTGGAGGTAATCCTTGTCTTGGTACTCGATTCTTGGCATTACCGAGTAAGAAAAAAAATGCATGTCCTGTTTCTGGAACATTATTTTCTTGTCTGTAAATTTTTTTCTTTGGCCTGAGTTAAGGTATTGGGAATTTCAATCCCTGCAAAATGGGAGGGAAATGTTGTTCTTGTGTTTTTAAAAAGTGGAAACATAAAGCGGTCCTGTAGGTCAGTGTTGGAAGCCTTAAATGAGCATACTATTATACAGTTATCTGAGGAATTTAGAACCACATTGCTTCACCATCTTCACAAAATTAAATACTTAGATACTCTTCGTATTTGTTGCAAATGGGACCCAAGGACTCTTCCATCAGTAAATAATACTAGACTTATAAATCACTAGTACTAATATACTACATATTTCAGTGCTGTCAGAAGATACAAATGACACATCAAGTTGAATACTCATGAAACAGAGCTGTTTACTTGAACAAATGCCGTTGGCTTTCTTCTTTAACCTTCTGGTGTCTGAAATCAGGCAGCAAAACTACAGGCCCTCCTGACAAATGTCACTGACATCCTCAGAAAGTGAAGGTGAGGCCAAAGTCACAGGGCTATCAACACACCATTTTAAAGAGTACATTGGCCTTTTCCATTTAAATCAAATAGTTTTATTTCACAAAGGAAAAATAAGTCCCTGTATTCTTTGCTATCAAGAATTGGTGTTGCGTTACCTCATTACTTTTACATTTCAACAGTAATCCAAGCTTAACTCTAAACTGAAAAAAATGAAAAATTTCTTGGCATCAACTCTTGAAGTAACCCCTAGGAAGAAGTAACCTTTTATAATATAGTAAGAGGGCAAATGAAGAGAGATAAGACTTAGGCAGCAACATAAATTTCAGAAAATAGACTTATTTCTGACCTAAATGTTGCCAGAGAAGCAGATTCCTAGATGTATCTTGGGACTTGCAGCTGCCAGGAAGGTTTTGTGGGTGGTCATAAAGATCATTAATCACTTCTGTGTGTCACCAGCCTGGTGGCAGGTTGATGTGCAGAAGCTTAAAGGAGAGGGCAAACCTGGCTGGCCTAAATCCCTTCAAAGCTCCAACTCATTTATGTGGTACACAAGGCTTTCCAGATAGAACCTTAACCCATTCTTCTGTATCATCACTATTTTTTTTGTCCCACCCTCAGCTTTAAGCTATGCTAGGTCATGCTTCTATGCCTTTGTAAATTCTGTTGTTGATTGTAATATTCTTCCTCCTCTAGTGAGCCAGATAGCTTTCAAAGCTCTGCTAACCTCCATGCATCTTGTTGATTACTACCTTTTTTATCCTCATCACATAATTCTATTACTTTTTGTTTCTCATCATAATCATTGTTTACTGTTGCTTATTGTTATAACTGTTGTTTGCTGATGTTAACTATTCTGAGAGAATAGGAAATAACTCTTTCACGGTTTTAGCACAGAGCGGAATGCCTGGCATATGATAAGTGGATAATAAATGTTTGATGAGTACAGGAGGGAATGGATCCTGATCAATAAACATATAGATTGCAACAAACAAGGCCAAAGTAAATTATATGCAGAGTCAAATGATCAACCAAATTCAATATTATGACTTCTAAGTATTCAAATTTTGGGTTTGGATCTAGTAAAATTCAAGACAAACAAAAGAAAGAAAACAGTGTACAGATGGTCAAATGTCCAACCTTCTTGGTATTTTAATAAATGTAAATTACTGGGGGAAAAACACAAAATCTGAGTCTGGAAATAAGATCAAGAGGAAATAAAAATCTAGACAGAAGAAAAAGGCAAACTAAGTGTGGAACTTGAACAAAGGTTCGAGTTTGAGATTTGCAGAGGGGTGGGGCAGGGTGACATTAGGACTCAAAATGGTAGAGTGGCTTAAGATAAACTGACAAAAACAAATCATTGACAACCAGTGGTCCCAATCATGGTCAGGCCTAGGAGACTGACTGTGTGCAATAGAGTCATAGCAAACTGATTTTGAATTCAGGAGCAGAAAATTCAGTCACCTGTGGCAAAATGTGAATCCAGTCCACCAACATCTTCAGAGCAAGGAGGAAAATATCAGAACTAAGGAATACATCAAAAAGAACATCTCATGTCATGTCATTTACTTGCCTGTTTTACCTTATATTTTCTCTGCCAAGGACAAACCCCAGTCACGAAAATTTCAAGAAAGACTCTCCAAACCTGTGGGGTGGCATGAATAGTGCTTAATAGTTAAGCTGTGGAATCTCGCTCCTGAGCTAAAAGCCTGAGTCCATTACTTTCCAGCTGTGAGCCATGGGTCAATTATAGTACTTAACCTCCCTGAACTGTAAAATGGGGCTGAAAATAGTACCTACTTCACAGGGCTGTTGGGAAGACTGAATGGATTAATCCATGGGCAGGATTTGATTGGAGTCAGGAAGGTTCCCTATGGGTAGCCAGATGAGTCATTACGCTTAAGGAAGATCATGGTATGAAATATACTTAACATACTTAATTTTTTGTTTACAATCCAAATAGGCTCTCATCCTATTTGTTTTTATAAAATACCCAAAGAAAGTTTCCTTTAGAAGGAAAAGCTCCACCTACTCCACCAGAAAGATACCCTTTAGAGTAGAAATATGAACAAAGGAATACGTCTAAAATTTTACAAGACAAGTTGAGTTTTATTTGGTGGTTGATACGTTAGTTTGGTTACAATTAGTTTATAAAGGTTTGGTTAGAGTTTTTTCAAAGTGGTTGCTCAGTTCATATAACAGTAAAAATGTATACATAATTTAACATAGTATATGTGGTATTGGCGCTGAAGAACTGGCCCGGTTCCTCCTCAGCCCTCTTCCCAGGCTGCTGTTGCCTTTAGCTCCCCCATCACTGATGTGAGCTAGCAAAGCCCATCTCATGCGCTCCAAAAAACAAAAGGAAGGAAAAGAGATCATTATTGGTCAGAATACCATTATTTTACCATATTTAGTTGCAAAAATGCCCGAGACGTGTACTCTGGGTCAGGTAATATGTTCAGCAATAAGTAGGAATTCTATTACCGTTGAAGAGCAGATTTGGGGGCAACTAATAGCCTTGCCAGAGCCGACCTTAACGTCTTTGCCGGGAATGGGATATTTTCCTTAAATCTTTGCTGTGACAAGGAAGGGACTGTGTTTGCTTGTTAGTAATGCATTAAACCAAAGCTGGGCTCGCACACAACTTTCTGTTCCTACCACTGTGCTTTGTTCCACGGTAATGGAGATTTGTCAGTCATTTCTGACTGAAACGAATGTCTCTCATTGCAGTACTATTTCTCAGGCTAAAAGTCTGATTTCTGGATTAGAACTAATATTGGTGAGATGTTACTCTTAGACCAAACTCCTGGAAACCTGGGAGGTTTTAACATTGCATAAGTGAATTTCTTCATGATAAATGGACTTTTTAAAAATCTTATTGCCAGGGATTTAGCTCAGCAGTTCGGTGGCCTGCCTTGCAAGCGCGAGGACCTGAGTTCAATCCCCAGTACAATCAATCAATCAATCAATCAATAAATAAACAAATAAATGTCTTATTGAGTTTACTTATTCATCTTTGGGATCTTGTACCCTTGCATGACAGATCTTAGTTCTCCTTTTTTCCCCAAACCCTGCCCTTCCTTCACCCCTTCCATCCTCCCCTATTTACAAAGACTTTGTTTTCATTTTTCCTTTTTCTCATATTTTTTTCTTGTCCCTTATTTCCTTTCCCCTACCCTTCCCACTTCCCCTACACCTTTAGCCCTTTTCTTCCTATTTCACATTATCAGTTATACAATTTGTATACAGTTTTACAATTTACACTTTTAGTTTTTCACACCAGAGAAACTATTCGGTGTTTACACAAGTGTGTCTTATTTATTTCACTTAAGATTATGGCCTCAATATGTATCCATTTTCCTATGAATGACTCTATTTTCTCATTCTTTATGGCTGAGTACTATGGACCTTTTTATATATAAGTCTCATTACTTGTTATGATCTAAGGTTTCTATCTAACAAACTCTTATACTTTCTTCAACACCCATGGTCAATGTTCCATTTTGTGAAGTCCCCTACTCTGGAACTATTTAGCTTTATGCCCCTCTGAGCTTTCATAGTATATTGTTTTTATGCTAGTATTATGTTTGGCACTTTGCATTGTGCATACTCGAATTCCTGTTCTCTGGTGCTGCATGTGATTTTGAGGAGGCCGATAGGCATTCGGAAGTACTTGTTCAATACACCTGTGTGACCCACCTCCTCTCAGGCTTCATCTCCCAAGTCACATTTGCCTGAAAACTCATCCACAGACTAATCCATTGGTGAGTAAAATGTCCCCATGATACAAACACCTCCGAAAATCTCCACCTATAACATGTGAGGCTTTGGGAGGACAAAGGCCTTTAAATGTTGAGGTGCATTCCTCCATGTCCCCTGTTGAGAATTTTTAGTATGAAAGGCTGTTAGATTTTTGTCAGATGTGTTTTCTTTATTAATTGATCGTGTAACTTTCTTTTTCATTTTGTTACTATGGCATGTGATGTTAACTGATTTATGTATATTGAACCTTCTTTGCATCTCAAGGATAAATCCCAATGAATTATGATGAATGATCACTGTGTTAAATTTGGTTGGCCAGTATTTTTGTTTATAATTTTTGCCCTTTTGCATCTAAATTAATCCGATATATTGGTCTATAGTATTATTTTCATTCTTTCTTTTTCCCAGTACTGGGGATGAACTCAGGATCTTGCACTTGCCCAACAGATGTAGTGCCACTGAGCTACATCCCCAGCATATGATCTTTTCTTGTAGTGTTCCTCTCTGGCTTTCATATCAGGATAATCTAGCCTCAAAAAATGAGCTTGAGAATAGCCTGACCTCTTCAAAATTTTAGAATAATTTGAAAAAGACTGCTTTGATTATACTTTAAATATTCATAAGAATATAGCAAAGAAGCCATATGGTACTGTATTTTTCCTTGTTAGGAGGTTTTTGATTATTGGTGCAAATTTGTTATTTATTATTAGTCTAACTAGGCTTTTCATTTTTTATTGATTCAGTTGTGGTGGGTTTTATGTTTCTAGAAATTCATCCATGTGTTCTAAATTATCCACATTGTTGGTTTATAATTGTTCATTGCAGTCTTTTTTTTTTTTTGGTTTGTGGTGTGTGTGTTATCAGTTATAATGTTCTTTCATTTTTAATTTTGAGTCCTTTTGGTTTTTTGGCTAGTCTAGCTGAAGGTTTGTCAATTTTCTTTATATTCTCAAAAAGCCAACTCTTAGTTTCGATTATCTTTTCTTTATTTGTTCCATTGTCTTTCTGTTTTCTATTTTATTTGTTTCTTCTCTAGTCCTCAATATTTTCTTCTTTCCACTACTATTTGTACAGTCCTGGAGAATTTTCCATGCTTACTTACAAAACTGGTCCTTGGATAGCTTTGGCTGACCTCTCTTCCTGTCTTTCTCCTTTGTGGTTTAGAATAACAATAGAATGAATTAGGAATGCAACATCCTAAGGTAAGGAGGAGCTGTGTAGTAAAACCTGGACTCTTTTCCCGCCCTTCTTAGAACAGACTGTCTTGCAATGCTTCTGTGAAGATTCCCCCAGATCAGAGTGCCTTCGCATGTACCTTAGTTGTGTTGGGATATGAGGCCATGGAGATGAGAGTCCATCTTCTCTGGGTCACTTTCCTGAGCTTTAAGAGATTTCCTGTGGTTCTCTTGTCTCTTTCTGCCTAGACGTGAGTGACATAATTGCTTTGCTTAACTTGTGTGAGTATTCTGTCTCACTGGACTTGAGCAAGTGGTAGAAATTGCAACCCATGATGTGGTAAATGGAATTGATTCACTCCCGCTTCTGGTGTTTATGTGATTATTAGATTTGCTGTCTTCCATATTGTGGAAGCCCTTTTCTGTGATTGGTTACATGCATAGTGAATATAGCTTGTAGGACTTGGGAAGACTGTATATTCTTCTGCTGTTCTGTGGATTGTTCTATAAGCATCTGTTTGGTATAGTTTAGTGTAATTCAAGTTTCTATTTCCTTGTTGATTTTCTGTCTAATTTTATTCATTATTCAAAATGGGATATTGGAATTTACCACCTATTAGTATAGAATTGTGTGTATCTCCTTACAGTTTAATCAGTTTGCTTCATGTATTGTGGAGCTTTGGTTATAATTATTGTTGTATATGATTAGCCTTTTTAAATATTAAAATATCTTTCTTATCCCTAGGGATAATTTTTATTACTGCTATTGATGACTTAGACTTTTAAAATAATAAGCTATTTTTCTTGTTTCTAGTAATAATTTTAAAAGACATTTTCTCTGATGTTACTCCACTTTTCTTTTAGTATTCCTTACATGGTGTTTTTTTGTAATCTTTTTACTTTGACCCTATATGTGCCTTTGACTCTAAAATGTACCTATTTTCTGCATATAGTTGAATCATATTTCTTTTTCCATTCTGCCAGCCTATGTTTTTAAGTAATTTACTTTCACATCATATAATTATTAATAAAGTAGGATATATGTCTGCTATTTCCTATTGGTTTTCTGTTTTTTGTAATTTGTATTTCCTTATCAATCTACTATTATTTTCCTTTGTGTTAAATATGTATTTTCTAGTTCAGTATTTTAACTTTTTGTAGTTTATGTTCATATCCATTTTAAAATTAATTTGGGGTTTTTTTCTGGGAATTATTATTAACATCTTAATTTATAACAGTCTAGTTTATATTAATGCCACTATTTTTCTTACCTTTGTTCAATCTATGTACTCTTCATTGATCAACCTTCTGAAACTGAAGTCTCTCTTCAGTCCCTCTTCTGAATTTTTCACCGAAGCTATTGTACTTTTCAGCTAAAATTTTATTACTTTTGCAAGAATTCTACCTCTGTAGTGATAGTCTCTCTTTGATGAGATATTTTTAAAGTGGATCTTCTCACTATATTAAAATAGATGATTAAAGACTAGATCATACATCTTTCCTAATAAATCCAACATGTGGAATTCTCTACATACAATTTCTATTAACTCCTTTTCACCTGTGCATAGGATATACTTTTGTGGTTTTTTTTTTAACATGCTTTATAATTGTTTTTGAAATCTGAACATTTCAGATGATAATGGAATACTCATTTTTCTTCCTCCCTAGAATTAGCTGCCATCATTGTTGCCTTATGTCACTCTTTATTTAACTCATTTATTGAACTAATTCTATAAAATCTATATTCTTTACTGGGTTTAGCCACTGAAATATTTACTCAGCTGGTTATCCACTAATGATTAGGCAGTTTTATTTAAATACCAATAAGTCTCCCAGACCTTGTTGAAAGGCTCCTTAGTGTGCATGTACGTGTGTGTGTGTGTGTGTGTGTGTGTGTGTGTGTTGGGGTGTGCCCTCGATGTCCTGCAGTTTACAACCCTGTCTTAGTCTTCACTTCCTGATTACAGCCAGAAGTAAAAGTACAGTTTTCTCGGGTGCTTCTCAGTGTGCACATTGCCTAACCTTCTAGATCCTCAAGAATATGTGAGAACTTTTTAAAGCCTCCAAGGGACGCTTTATTCCACAGATTTTCCTCCTTCGGTGTTGTGCTCATCTGGTTGTTTGCCCCAACTGTTTTCAAAGTTCCAAGCACTGGTGATGTTAAATAAATGTCTATGATTGGTTTTGACTAATGTCCCAGGGAAAAAGCTGTTCAGTTTATGAAGTCCAGAGCTGGGTCAAATAAAGAGTAACCTGTTGAGAGGGACTTTCAAGGATTTACCAGACAGGATAAATAACAGTCTTCTGGGAGAGAGACCTTGGAGGAGCCCAAGCCCTTTTCTTTCCGCTCTAATGCCTACAAGGCTGCTGGCTTTCAAGATGATGGCAGAGGTGCTGGTTTTTAAGGCCTCTATGGTTCTCACAATGCTGGGGGAAAGGGGAATAGGAGAAGGCAAGGTAAACACCACAGAGAGCCACAAAGCTCACTATTCTTACTGAGATTTCACTGGATTTTCTTAAATGACTATTCCATACTGTTGCAAGCCTTTGGTTAATTTTCAGAGTTTCAAAAAAAGTTAATTTTTCTTAATTTTTTCTGTGTATTTGCTTCCTTTATGGTCCTTACTCCCAATAACATGGAACAGTAATTCTTGAGATGACATTTTTCTTTTTGTTTTGCACATTTTTGACTGAAAAAGATATAGTCAGTATCACTTATTAGCATATAAATATTTTAATAGCAAACATATTTGTTATGTGTTCCTAAGATAGTCATTTGTTGAAATTAATCATCTTGGTCTCCACAGGTCTCCAAGAAACAAATTGGCCTTGAAACCAATGGGTCAAAAAGGTTATTACAGCATCGGAAGCACAGCTGTCCTTACTATTCACTTATTGATTATAGCAACTATATTATTGGACTTGGGCTATGTGAAATGAGATGTCCAATAGTATTTTCTGGAAGAAATACAAAACAAAATAAGGCCATATTTACAATTTAATATAACAAATTTCAGTGAATTATTAATCATTAGAGTTATCAGTTACCAGTGTTTAAATATGAGATTTATTGCAGCATATAAGTTAATAAATCAAGTGCCTTTCTTAAGGCAGTAAAAACCAGAAAGAAAAATATATGACAGGTCTTAATAATTTAGATAGCTTTTCTGTGATATAGTTTCATTTTTATATATAGTATACACAATTCTTACAACAAAGACAAAATAATCATAACCTTTCATTGATGTTTATTTACTGCTTTCATTTTTTTCATATTTGTAAAATTTCTTCATGAATACAAATAACGCTATTGTTTTGACTAATGTGTTCATAATTTTATATTGTGAGATAAGAAAAATAGTATTCAAACCGTACATAAACAAGAAAGCATTTGCTGATTCCCTTAATATACAAACTATCAGATGCCAGTTAGTTTGATGATTCTTTCCATCGTATTGCCTGTGTGTGGGCAGGAATGCAGTCCAAGTTTTCATTCCTTTTACTGTTTCTTGTCATGTTGGTTTTAGACTCCTAATATTGAATCCAGCTGAAACCGTTCACACAGTGGGTGGGCCTGGAGATATTTTCTCTCCATATCCTTTTAATCCCATTCCCTCATCGGTGGTAAGCATCTTTATTTCCATCCAAGGAAGAATCTATTTTCTTTCTGTCCTTTATTGCAAGATGAGCATTTGGCCTACAGAAGCTAAAAAGATAAATACAGTTTCATCTACAGAAAAATTTTACATCTCAGTGAGACATTCAATGGGTAGACTTACTTTAATCCTTTCAAAAGACATTTCATATAATATTGGATCTAAATGCTTCCATGTATTTTCTTCCAAACCATACATAGGCAGTCCTCAAAGGAGTAAGGTAGAATTTGAAATGTCAGTGTTGATCCAAACTATTTATTTAGGTTTGGGGGGATCCTTAAGACTAATTTGAACAAACCATTAAAAATGTCTTTTTCATGAAATTTATTATTTTAACAAAACTTAAGTGTATGATAAATAGCCACAATAGCCACAATGTTGGACAATTAATGGAATTTTATCATCTTGTATAACTGAAACTTTAGATCCACTGAGTATGGATTATCCATTTCCCACCCTTCTCTGAGTTTGACTAGTTTAGGTGTTTCATACAATAGAATCATAGAATCATGCGGTATTTATCCTCCTATGATTTACTTATTTTTACTTAGCATAAAATCCACAATGTTCAGTCATTTTACACATTGTAGAATTTTCTTAATTTTAGGCCTGAATAATGTTCCATTTTATATACATACATTTTCTTTATCCGTTCATTCAAGGATGCACACTTTGATTGTTTCTACTTCTGACCTGTTGTCAGTAATGAACATGGGAGTGCAACTGTCTCTTGGAGATCCTGATTCAATTCTTTGGGATAAATTCAAAGACATTGGGATTTGTAGATCATACTGTAGTTGTACTTTTAATTTTGAGGGGATCCTCCATACTGTCTCCCATATTTGCTGAATCAATGTCCAATCTCACCAGTAGTCTTCAAGGATTATTTCTGCTCTACATCCTCACCAACATTTGCTGTCTTTTATTGTTTTGATAATAGGCATTCTAACAAGTGTGGGTTAGTTTTTATTTGAATTTCTCTGATTATTATTGATTTTGAGCATTTTTCATATATCTGTTGGCAATGCGTAAATCTTCTCTAGAAAATTTCTATTTAAATCTTCCACTCATTTTAAAATTTGGTCATTTGCTATTGAATTATAAGAATTCCTCATGTATTCGGGATATTAGCTTATCAGATACAAAGTTTTCAAATATTTTCTCTCGTTCTGCAAGATGCCTTTGCACTGTTGTTTCTTTCCCTGTACAGAAACATTTTGGTTAAATGTAATTCCACATCTTTATCCCTGTTTTTGTTGCCTGCCATAATCTTTTCCATATGGGTCCTCCTGGTCCACAACCTGACTTACAGCCTTTGAAGCAGTTATGCTGACCATACATTAAGTCATTCTGTTGGCCAGTGAAATGGCTCTGCAGTAAACTGGCATTCCTGCTGTGGGAACAGATCCTCGATTAGATTGAGTCGAATATAACAGGTTGTTGATAAGTCTGATGGGCTGGCTAGTCCTTAAAAACCTTGAAGCAGAGAAACCTGGCATGATGGCACTGGAGGATAGAGGATGACCACTCCTTGAATCTGATTGCCAGGGCTGTTGGGTTGGCCTCCAACTAGCCTCTGACTCTGGGACTACTGAACTCCAGCTGTTCCTTGGTAGTTTTGCTGCTGGTTGAGCAGAACTTGATAACCTGTTTGCTGTGCAGGCTGTGGCAGTGGTTGGTTTAGATGTGAACTGTAATGGACAGAGGGGACGGGGTGGCACCGAGGCTCACTGGAGTCATAGTGGCCTAGAGCAGAATACCAGGCTGGCATCTGTGGTGAGGGCTGCTAAATATATCCCTGCTGCTGGCAGATCCTGGCTGATGGGATAATCAGAGGCAGAATAGCTAGCAGTAGGGACTGGCTGCCTAGGCTTGTGGGGAGGAGAAAGTAGAGGTGAGAGAGGTGGGGGGGTGTGGCGGGGGCACTGCTGTCATGATACAGCCAGACTGCTGTGGAGACTGAGGAATAGCAGTAGACTGGAACATGGTGGCATGCGGGTCAGAACAACCAGATGACTGGTGGGCAAAACTCACGTGGCTGGACTGAGAACCACAGTTATCCTGCTGTGAGAAGATGTGATTAGCTGCTAGTTGTTGAGGTGGTGGTGGTTGCAGAGGTGGTTGTGGAGGTCCAAGCACTTGGGTTCTAACAGTCTATTGAATCATAGGTGGATTATACACAACTGGACTCCCTTCTGGGTTTATGAAGGGCTGATTTGTTTGTGGGTTGATCAGCATACTATAAGGTGGTAGCCTGCTGCTTCTAAAGAAAGAAAAAAATAATACTGGCTGAGCGCTGTACCTGGAAGAGGCTGCTGGATGTGAGAAAGAGCTAGTAGAAAACACTACACTACCAGAAGACTCAGAACCTGTTTATGAAAGCTTGCTTATGCTTTTGTTGCTTCCAGAGCTATCACCTCCTGTCAGGACAGAGATTTCACTAAAGCTTCTGGCTTTCCTTACAGCGGGCTTCAAGTCATGGATCGGAGTATTTTAACTCATTCTCAGTGCTGATCTGATGACTATTTGTTGATCTTCCTGAAGTATCTTTATGAACTCTAAATATCTGGCACCTCTGCTTGTTACTACTAGTATCCTCATTTTGGATTCCTTTGTCAATAATATAGTTCTCTGGGAACAGAGGGAATTTTGGGAAAATATTCAGACTCTAGCTCTTTGGTACTCTTCCTTTCTTCTATAGATTTGCTTCTTCTAACATCCTACGAATTTATTCTCAGCTGGTCATCATCTTTGTCAGTGCTAGTTATCTCTCTTAAGGATATATCATCTCTGAACATTTTCATCTTTATAATCTTAAATACGTTCATGAATTTTCTGATCAGGTATTCTTGTATTGCTAGCTTCTTTTACTGTGACAGACTTTTCACCCTGATCAAAATAGTGGTCTAAACCAAAGTAAACAGCTACTCTGTAGTAGCATTCTATGGTGAGATATCATTGGATGGATTTTTTACATCCAGACTCATTACTATCAATGAAATTTAAAATTTCTTGATCTTATTTCAGCAGCATCATTCAGTCCCTGGAAGTGTTTTTAAATGTATTTACTAAAATATCGTGTAAATCTATGCCAGTTGAATATATGTATTCTTTTTTTCCCAATAAGTTTACTGGTACAGTTTAGGTATACAATGCAGCTATATTCATCATTGGGATCTTTTATCTTTCCATGATGTATCTTGGTTCTTAATTTTTCCCCAGTCCCCTGCCCTCCCTTCACCCCCTCCAACCTCCCCTATTTACAAAGACTTTGTTTCCATTTTTCCTTTTCTCATATTTTTTCTTTTCCCTTCTTTCTTTTCACTTAACCTTCCCACTCCCCCTACTGCTTTAGACCTTTTCTTTCTATTTCACAGAATCAGTGTATTCTTGACTAAAATCTGTTGATAAGATTTTTCTAGGCAACTTATCTCTGGCTTTTTCTTTTTCTGCTTCATCTTTTGAGGTTTCCCTTTTTCAAATGATTGTGTTAACTGGATCTAAAATTTTTCCTGCAAACCAATTTTGTTGTCAATATATTGTTCATTCTTCTCTGCCAAAATCTTCCCATAATTTTCTGATTTGACTCAATTTTCAACGGTGGTTTTATCTTTCATTTCTGCCTTCAAACCCTTCATTGTTTCAATTTCTTCTTTTACAGCAATAGTATCAGATATCCTCATTAGCAAAAGTTACTTCAGAATTCCACAGGGAATTTGGAGCCTGAGGTGTCTATTGATTTGGGATGGTGGTGTCCCACAAAAGTAAAATAAAATAATCCAAGTTATCTTTCCACCACTGTCAGCCAGGATGTCAATTGTGTTGAACCATCTGTAATCTAGCAAGAGTCCCACATCCTGGTGACCACTGTAGATTCCTGGACTGAAATGAACTGTCTTTGACCATATATATCACATCTTTCAGTGGCCTGTGTTATTGAAGAGGAGGAGGAGGAGGGTGGTGCACAGCAGGGCATGGTGATGGCAGGTCTGGGTGGGTAGAGTTAGAGTCTTACCAGCCCAGACACCAGCTCTAGTGGCCTTTTTTTTTTTGATAATTCTGAAAATCACTTTCTGTGTGTATATAGTTAATACAGTTTTGAGGAGAGCAGCATTATCTTGTAGTCATCTATATTACCAGTTAATAACTTGTTTAGAAGGAAAAAATTATAAATAAATTTTCCATCTTAATTTACCCGACAAAAATTTTGCATATTAACTACCAGATCCAGAAAATAGGGGCACAATAGGCTAGTAAACTTGATGTTGATCTCCTTTTACTTTCATTGTTCTTATAAATGCTGAGGAGATATTTAATGACAAATAAGTTAATGTTTGAAGATTGTAGTTCCAGGCTTATCTTTTTTATTCTAATTAATTCTTTGATGTTAATTTAAGTTTAAATCTTTCTTCAACAGGAGAACTCTATTGATTCCTTGTATTTCAGAGAGATGTTGTCAAATGTGAAAGTCAGAATATTATACAAATATGAAACATCAACACAGATATATTGTATAGTAGCTTATACTGCTTTGTGTTGAAAATAGCATAGTTAATCTGGAAGCAGAGAACCCATTTCCAGATGAGAGTGCATTATATAAACCAAATAAATTAATTTATTTAATCTAGCCATTTAAATGTTTTAACAGTGAATCTGAAGTATGGGTACCATTTTGTTCATATTACAACTTGACATATTTTATCTAATATTGCTCATTTCCACCATCACGATTTCACCATCAGCCCAATAATAAAAACAAATACTACAAAGAAGGACCCATCTCACATGGTGCCTTTTATGGATGCTGAGCACATATCAGATTTTTTCCACTCCTGTGGGGCAGAGAGTTAAGCCATATTTCCCAGCTTGCCTTGTAATCACAGGATGCATCGTGTTGTCATACTCTGGACACTCGAAGGTGTGCAGAGTGATGTAATGCATTGTTGGTACGAACTTTAATTAAAACACTGTCATGTAGAACTATTGAACTTTTTCTTTGGCTCCCAGCTTTATACTAGTAGAGAGGACTCCAATTCATGAACAGAGAGGAGGAAAAAGGACAAGTGGAAAGAAGTCTGAGTCCTAGGATAACTGAATGGAACAGAATGTGACTCCTTTTCCCACAATCTGCCCTTATTAAATTGTGAATGAAATATTCTTATTCTGATAAGTCACTGAAATTTTGATTCACCAATCTGCTACTATAGGATTCTGGTTAGTTTAATTTAAAATTGTGGCTACATATATTATGAAAAATCTATTGTCTGTAAAGTTAATTTGAAGTAACTTTTGTCATGATTATTTGACAGGCTATTTAACTAACTGATTAGTTAATTAAGATTTCAAAAATCAGCTTGATGTTTGAGGGTGGTATGTGTAAATATAACAGTAGTAGTTCAATGGAAAACTTAGCATTTCCATTTTAACCCATGAATGATATGTTAAAAGTAGCTAGGTATAAGCTACGGGTGTAGTATGGGTAAGACCCTCAGTTCAACCCACAGCATCACAAAAAAAAAGAAAAAGAAAAGAAGTGGCTAGGTGTCCTGGACTTCCATTTTTTTTAGGAACTATCAAACTTTGCATGTGGGGGGGGTCACCAGACATAACTGGCAGTTGGTCTTCTCTCTTTTGAAGACAGCATGCAATTGAAGAACAAGATGGGAGAACTGATGACATATTGGCCAAGAAAAGTGAGTTAAACAAAATTTCTACCAACATAACAAGTGTTATGACAACAAAGTTGAAAAAAATTTTTTAAAAAAGATAAAGTTGGGGACCAGGGATTTGGCTCAGTGGTTCTGCCAACTGCATCATAAGCACAAGTACCCAAGTTTGATCCCTGATACCACACAAACACACACACACACACACACACACACACACAAAAGATAAAATTGGGTATAATTTTTGGAAATACTAATTGAAATTATATTAAAGTTTAGACAATTTGTAATGAAGTATACCTTATTCAGCTCAAACAATGAGCCTGGACTTGGGTGATGAATATAAAAAATGTGAAAATGCCATGATACTGAGCTTCCAAATATGAAGTCAGAGTTTGTTCATGCAGCAAAAAGATTTAGTCATCAAGCACATACTTTTTTTCTATGAAAGAAAAGAGCATTTCATAAAAGAAAAGATTTCTAATAGTAAACTTAGAAAATTTGAGTTGCTAAATACTATAGCTAGAAAACTGCTACGCAGATAGATACATTAAGAAGCTAATGGAATGTCAGGCCATTCGATATTTCAGCAAATGCAAAGAAAACATTTGGCACGTGCCCACAGGAATACCAAAATACAGACTTAAAATGAAGGGGGTCATCAGAAGACTAGGTTCTTTAGTCTGCCTTGGCTCCAGCCCTAAATTACATTTTGTGGAAGGCATAATGAAGCCCAAAGATGGAGAGTACTGTGGTAAGAACAACTACTTGTGGCTTCTCAATCTAAGAGAAGACCGAGGGGGTTGTCTGTGACACCTTTATAAGCTATGCATGCACCTAGTTTTATGCTATCTTCCATAAGATTAGCGATGACTTTGAAGAATCTAAGATTGATAGACCTAATTAAGTCCTTACTGAGGGTCAAATACAGTAAGGGAGTGAAGGCCCTACAACAGTGCTTCCTGTCACTAAAGAGAGACAAGCTTCATCCTGACAATGATGGATCATTTGCTCTTCGATACTTTATTATCCAGAAGGCTGAGCTAGGAATAGTTAAGAGATACAAACATTGTACAAAATCTTTTGAGTTATTATTTTCCCTGAGATAACTACCAGTTAATATTCATAGACATAGATAAAGCTATAGTATTCCTATGAGGAACTACCTAATTTGTTGACTTAAGCAACTAATTTAGATTCACTAGTTAAGTTAGGAAAATAATACAATCTCACAACTAATAGCTTTCAATAAATGCTTACATTTTGAAGTCACTAAAGTGCAATTCTTGCAGAATAAGATAAAAATTAGAGGCAATTGTCAGATAATTCAAAAGAAAATACACACAAGGTAGATTACTAAAGTACATTATGACAGATCTGGAAGCAATCCAAAAGGATAAGTAATGACGGTAATTTTAATATGTGTTTTGTCAAGAGCAAAGAGACTGTTACATAAATATTTTCCTAGAAAATCTTCCAGTGATATTTATTAATACTTGAAAATAGTTCTTGAAAAAATTCCCTTTTACTGTTTACATCTCCCTTTTAAAAAGTACTTTTATCAGGCTTTAAACACATGATACAAGAACATTGTGTTTCTACTTCCAAATCCTCTGCATTGTTTCCAGATTTTATTCAGTTGTTTTTTGGGAAATAATAGTGCAGGATAAGAGTTGGAAGAACAATAAGATGAAGCTTGCTAAAAGGGTGAGACCCTGATAATTAACAGGTGTGTAATTTGCTTTCTGAAAATTCTCAATTATTAAACAAATAATTCCTGCCTCTCTGAAGGATTGTTTGTGTGTGTGTGTGTGTGTGTTACATGTAATTCCCCTGTACATTGCCCTTCTACAATAATGAAGAAATTCCTCTTGATTCTTTCTTTTCCAGCTTCCATAGCTAGTGTTAAACTTCCACATTCAAACCCATTGTGTAGCACATTCAGAAACATACAGTATTGAAGAAAAAGTTCCTGTGGGGAAGAGAATGTTCCTTCTGATAGGGCTTCCACTTTGTCTATACAACTGCTAGATGAGCTCACAGCAGTGGCAGCTAAGAGTCCAAGATCAGGCAGCCCCAGCAATTCAGCCTCTGGTGAGGGCCCCTTTGTATTCATCAAAGTATGGTAGATGGCATCAGAGTGGGAGCACGTGAAAGGTCGTGGGACGGGAAGCCAGAGAGTGGAAAGGGGCCAGTTGTGCTCTTTTTATAACTCACTTTCCTGTGGACACATTCTGTAAAGCTGAATTAACCTTTTCTGGCAGAAGTGCCTTCAGTGATGTAACTACTTGCACTCAGCCCTACCTCACAGTTGCTACACCACCTCTTAGTACTGCTATGCCGGGGACCAAGCCTCTGACATTTGGGGAACAAACTACATCCAAACCAAAACATCGTTGATAATGTCTGAAGACATTTTAAATTTTTATTTTTGATGTGTTGTTTTAAGGCACTTTATTAAAAGCAACAAAGAATAAGAATTTTAGGTTATCATTTTATATAATTAAACTTGAATACATTTTTCTCTATCTAACTTAGACACCAAATTGCCTGAGTTTTGCTCTTGGCTGTACAACTCAATAGCTGTATGACCAAATTGTTTAATTTCTCTTTGCCTTAATTTTATTCTTTATAAAGTTAAGATATTAATCCTAACTTTCATTTTAAATTATGGTAAAGATCAACTGAGAAAAGACTTAGAAAGCACTTTGTACACCTACTGATACGTAAAGAACAATCAATGGATGTTAGTCCCAATAAATTACAAATTCCTGACTAGGTCATTTTGGTATTAACCTATGATCTTTTCCACATAAGCATCATTGTGCTCTGAGGCTCGTGCAACTAGAGACATTCATTTGACATTGTCTTTCACAAAAGTCCACGTTCATACTGCATGAGCTTCCTGCTCACTTAAGCTTACTTTAGTCTTTATCAAGCAGTTAATTACTTTCATAGATGTTTTGTACCAAACACTCAAGATTTCTGGAACTCCTTCGAGATTACACCTGAGAGTCTTTATCATTGGCTTTTTCTTCAACATTCTAAATAAAATATAAAAGCCAAATTCTGGTTATGTAAAAAAGGAGCTTCTTGTGCTGCCAGTATTTTCCCTAATTATTTTCAATGCCCACCTTCACTTACTTCATATTTTGCTTAATCTTCTCAGAAACTTCTTTCCAAACTTATTGTTTAAAATTGTAACATTTGCACTAATGCTCCAATCCCTACCTTTCTTTTTCTGATTTATATTTCTCTATAGTATTTATCATGTTTGAACAGTCTTTGTTTTGTTTATATTTTTTACTTATTTACTTTTATTATCATTTTCTGTAATGTAAACCCAAGTGGCAGGGATATTTTTTTTTTTCACCCACTGCTCTATTGGCAAAGGTCCACAGTAGCACTTGGGACATAGTAAGCACTCAATATTTGACATACCCCCTCCCTGACTCTTTCTCCCTTACCTTCTCTCCCTCTCTGTTACTTTATTAGTTAGATGTTCTTACTTCTTGTGCCTCTGTTCCATCCCTACATTGTGGGCATGATCTTATAATTTAATGCTCTCAGAGGCGCAAGCAATCTCCAAGTTGGTTCCCAAGATAAAAGTAGTCACCTCAATTTGGAAAACACAGGTACTTTTTTCTTACTGGTGCAGTATGATATGATTAGATTTTCTCTCTGGTTGTATCAGTATAGGCCCCTCACTGTTCTATCCCTCATCCTCTTACTGTCTTAAGCTTTGACTGAAACTTCAGTGGAATAATAGCAACTGTGTTTAAACAAACATGCCCTAAGTATTATGATGTGCTTTGGAAACTGGCATCATTATATTCCATGTGTATGCTAGAAAGATCAACCAGGGAAGAGAATTTTCCCAAGGTGTGTATCAATTTTGGTTTAGCTGTCAAGCTAGTATATATAGTTAAAAAACATATACACTTTTTAATGAATTTCCCAAGCTTCCGGCTGGGAAGATAATATCAAACAACTAAATAAATCATCTTTGGAGTCTTCAAACACACTTTTTTTTAGCTGATCAGGATTATAGTGTTACCTGGAATGTATACTCCAAATGGGTTAAACAGACCTCAACATTAACTTATCTGTTGGGGATCAAATTCCTGCCTAAAGGAGCAGATGGCTAATTATTTGTAGAATTTTTACAGAACCAAACTGTCAAATTAGATTGTCTCAAAAATCTGTGCACTGTATTGTTTCTCATCTACATATTTTCTCTCCTCCTTGACCAGTTCTCCTTCGTCTCCTTCCTCCTCTTTTGTCTTTTTCCTCTTCTGAAAATTTCCAAGCAGATATAGACTTTTCTTTACCTATTTTTTTCCTCCACAGAATCTTAGCAATTTAGAACTAAAATGCCATTAGAGACCATCTAGTTTGTAGTGGGAAGGCAAGTCTACAAGCATCACTTATTGTTCAGTAGGTACTTATTGACAGATTGATATGTGCTGGGCATGAGTTTTAAGTTATAGGGATTAGTTGCTAATGTCAATAGGCAAAGATTGCAAGATTTACAATATAGCTACATTGAAAACTCTACTTTCATGCTAAGAAGACTTTATCTGCAAACAAATGATGAAGCTCATCTTGAATCTAAAGAAGATAACTTGCTGAAATGAAATGGGAGAACTTATATTTGGACATAATGTTTCTTTCAGCAGAGCACATGGAAAGTTCCAAAGATTATTTAAAGATATGAAAGATGCAAAAATGTGAGAAAAAATTAACAGTTTTATGCAGATGATTTCCAGATTAATGTGACTCTATTCTGACTTCCAGACAGGCCCCAATTAAATCTTTCTGCCATGAATAATGAGTTGTGTAAAATTTCCTAAGACAATTCTATATGGCTAGCTCCATGGTTTTGAGAAAACTGGAATTATTATAGATTTTCGGAGACAGATATGAAATGTAAAGTGTAGAGAGTGAGTTAATTAAGTATTAAAAGCAATGAACAATCCAAGAATTGTCACATATGAAAGTTCTACTATGACTGGGAGTCAACCCAAGCTAATGACAAAGTTCTCGAAGTAGTGAATAATACCAACTCATGGTCATAAGAAATGCAGTGATTTGGGTATTTTCCAAAACATATTAAAGTCCAAAATTCGTGGGGCTTATTTAGAGCTGTTGAAACAATTTTCTTGAAAAAAACCATCCTGAACCTAGCATTTCTTTAAATACACCACGTGGCTGTACAAGCCCATATTTTTCATACCCTTATCTTTGTATCTCTAGCCTGGATTCCTCCTTAATTCCACTCTCCTAATAAAGTCCTCTTTGTTTATTAGATTAACCTGGAGCTCCCCTTTCTTGCAGCATGTTTCCTTCTTAATGCTGCCCTACCAATCAGCTTTTAACCTGTATTACAACAAGTCTCATCATGCTGGTCTTCTTGTCTATCACCCCTCTAGACTAAGAACATCCTAAATACAGCAACTGTTTTCATTCATCACTAAAATCCCTGAGGTCTCAGCTATTTGCTGGCACATCAATGGAGCCTAATAAATATTTCTCAAATGTTGATTTTTACTGAATGAAGATAAAAAGAAAACTAGGATTAACATTCATTTAGTGTTTACTTTATGTTATTACTTCAAATTCAGCAGCCTAATCTTTGTTTTATTCTTTAATAGTATGCAATAATAATGCCTCTAGTGTTCCATGGTTAATTATGATATTTACTATTGGTTTAAAATAGATTTATTTTACATATTAACAAAGGACTCTCATTTCCTATTTGGAAGAATGTTTATTTAAAAATAAGAGAAAGACAATGTTGTCAAAATTATTGAAACTTCTCTCATGTAAGCCGGTTAAAAAGTCAATCTTTTTGCCTGTTTTAAAATCACATGGGTTTGATTCATGTTTCATTAATTGTATGGATGAAGTATGGTTTTAGGGTACCAGAAAGACTGTTTTGCTGTATTTTACTTTGTTGACTACTAAAGGATATGTATGTTTTGTATTTTGCTACTAAATAAAATGGAAAGTAGGATTATTCTATAGGTATTTGATGTGTCATGGCTCATTTTCTTTATGGTTGTCTTTATAGTTCCAAAATGCTTCTTAACTGCTTGAATAACCATATTTAGAAAATGAACATATCATTATACTCTTCCTCACAGTTTCAGAATATTTTAACTGAAAATGCTTCACACTTTTGTTGGACATAGTCTCTTGAAAGTAATGTGACTTCACAAACATGCCTCAGTTTTTTTCTGTCCTGATCCTTCTCTCAATTACAAGAAGCTTAAAATTGACTTTTTATTCATTTCTGGAATTTGTATGTTTTATAAAATGTATTAATAATCATAAAATTAAAACACTGTTAGTTAAAAAAAGTTGGGCTGCTTAGCTGAATAGACTAATATAAGCTTACATAGTCTGGTTTACTATTCTTGGAAGATGGTTAAACAGAAATAGGAGTAAAGAGAGTAAAGACCTACACAAAAGTCATCATGAGAGACAACTTAGAATCTCCAAAAATTATCTACATGCATCCAATTAAATTGTCTACTGTTCATTAACAACTTTTGGGTGGATCTAAATAACATATTATTAGTAGTTAATACTAACAATTAACTTCTCTCAGTCAACCTATATTGCTTATAAAATGCACCATCAATTTTACTAAGTTTTAGTTATGAGTGCAGCCTGACAGCCTACAATAGCAATCAAGCCTGTTCAGAGCAGCGTGTGGCTGACTTTTGTTTTCTTTAGTTAAGATGAATACCAGTTAGTGATGTAAATTCAAAAGAACGCATATTTCCCTTAATTGTTCTTGCCTGATATTGTCTATATTTTATGTTTTGTCAAATACGATTTTTTTTCAAAATAAAAATATAATAATGGCTAATTCATAGGGGGTTGTTAGTGAAATGCTCTCAAATATTATGTCTCCTCTAAAAGTAGCTAAAAATGTACTTATTTTGTACAGTTTTTTTTTCTCATTGAGTTTATTGGTACATTTTAGGTATAGAGTACAGTTACATTCATTACTGGGATCTTGTACCTTTACATGAAAGTTCTTGGTCCTCATTTTTTCCCCTTACCCCTGCCCTCCCTTCACCCCCTCCTCTCTTCCCTATTTACAAATACTTTATTTCCATTTTTTCACTTTCTCATATTTTTCTTTTCCCTTATTTCCTTTCCCCTACCCTTTCCACTTCCCCTACACCTTTAGTCCTTTTCTTCCTATTTCACATTGTCAGTTATACCATTAGTACATACCATCCTAATGATATTTTGTACAGTTTTTAACAAATGAAATGTGTAGAAATGAAGCAAGAACACAAGCTTGCTTACATCCCATTCACGGGTCAGACAACTGTCAAGGTGTTTATGTGTATATAAGGTCTATCATATAGAGAAACCCTCAAATGCAAAAAAAATTGTCTTTTGTCTCACAAAATCTGTAAAATATATTTGACCTTTGTGATCAAGTACTCCTTTGAGCTAATCTAAATATTCTCTAAGAATAAGTAGAAAGCAGTAAGTTATATAACAAAATGAATTTCTTTTGGTATAATGGTTAGGTTGGCCCAGTCCCTTTACTTTACAAATAAATACTTCAAGACAGTAATAGTTAAGTGGCATTTACAGAGTTAGGTGGCCAATCAATGGCAGAAATGTACTCAAGGACATCTCCCAGCTCCTAGGAAAAGGACCACTCATGACATCACATCATAGCCACCGGAAGAAACCACTAAAGAACTCTCACATAGTTTCTGAAGTCCTAGAGTTCCTTCTTCAAGTTATTCTAAGGTACAGAGTATGAGACAATTAAGAATTTTGAGAATTAATTTTTTAAAAACCATAGTATCATGTATTTACTTGCTGCTTTTACTTCTTTGTCTGAGAAATGTTTGTTCATTTCAGATGACCATTTTTTAATTATATTGGGGGGGCTGGTTGTTATGATTTCTTCATATATTCTAGATAAGAGTCCTTCGAGGAACAGCTGGATAATTATATTGGGGGGGGCTGGTTGTTATGATTTCTTCATATATTCTAGATAAGAGTCCTTCGAGGAACAGCTGGTAAAAATTTTTTCCCACATTGTAGGTTGTCTCTTAGTTCTGTTGGTGATTTCTTTTTTAGTGCAGAAGCTTTTTAATGAGATGAAATCCCAGCTGTTGATTCTTTCTGCTACTTCCTGTGCTACTGAGGATTTGTTCATAAAGTCTTTTCCTATGCCAATATCTTCAAGAGTTCTGCTTGACTTATCTTCCAGCAAGTTTAGTGTTTCTTTTTTAATGTTTAGATCTTTAATCCACTTGGATTTTAATTTAGTGCATGGTGAAAGAAAAGGGTAGAGTTTTAATCTTTGGCACATTGAGATCCAGTTTTTCCAACACCATTTATTAAAGAGGCTATCTTTCCTCCAGTGGGGATGGTCAGCTCCTTTGTCAAAAATGAGATAGCTGAGCACATCTGGAGTTGTTTTTGTGTCTTCCAGTCTATTCCACTGATCCTCAGTTCTGTTTCTTTGCCAGTACCATGCTGTTTTTATCACAGTGGCTTTGTAGTATAGCTTCAAATTGACACTGGCTATACCTGCTGCAATGTGTCTATTGCCTAGGATGGCTTTTGCTATTCTAGGTCTCTAATGATTCCAAATGAATTTTTGGATTCTTTTTTTCTAGTTCTGTGAAATATAGTGTTGGAATTTCAATTGGCATTGCATTGAATGTATATAGCAATTTTGGTAGTATGGCCATTTTCACTATGTTGAAATGTTCCACATCACTGGTCATTCAAGAGATACAGATGAAAACAACACTGAGATTCCACCTCACCCCACAAACAATGGCTTCTATCAAGAACTCACACAATAACAAATGTTGGCAGGGTTGTGGGGAGAAAGGAATCCTTCTCTGTTGTTGGTGGGAGGGCAAATTGGTGCAACCACTATGGAAATCAATAAGGAGCTACCTCAAAGAGCTGGGACTAGAGGTTCCATTTGACCCAGCCATCCCTCTGCTGGGTATCTTTCCAAAAGAATTAAAAGAATCATATCACAGTGATATATGTTTATAGAAGCACAGTTTGTAATATCTAAAACTTGGAAACAGTCCATTTGCCCATCAGTTGGAAACTGGATAAAGAAGATGTGGTTTTTCTATAAAATGGAATATAACTCAGCCATAAAGAATGAGAAATTAGATTCATTCATAGGAAAATGGATACATATTGAGGATATACTCCTAAGTGAAATAAATAAATCACACATGTGTAAATACCAAATAGTTTCTCTGGTGTGAAAAGCTGTAATAGTACATAAGATCCTAATGAGATAATTGACCATGTGAAATAGGAAGAAAAGGGCAAAAGATGAAGGAAAAGTGGAAAGGGTATGAGAAAGGGAATAAGGGAAATGAAAAAAATATGAGAAAATGGAAATAAAGTGTTTGCAAATGGGGAGGGAGGAGGGGGTGAAGGGAGGGCAGGGACAATGGGAAAAAATGAGAACCAAGACCTGTTGTGTAAAGGTACAAGATCCCAGTAATGAATGTAACTGTGCTGTATACCTAAAATGTACCAATAAATTCAATAAAAAAATAATAAAACCATAGTATCTCTTTAATGATAGTATCTGCCACTTTTAGAAAGAAGATATCCTCCACTACAGTTCTATTCTCTGTGTTAGCTTATGTTTGCCAGCAATGTCACCTCCACAACAACTCAGAGCCTTCTCTTGGCTTTTTTCTTGCATACATGTCTCCAGGCAGGGGAAATGATTTGTAGTCTCTGGAGTCAACATCAGAAGAGTAGATTTACATTACAATGGCCCTATGTCAAGTACAATGTGTTAATTTCACAAAACACTGACTTAAATGACCTGTTCTCCAGAGTCTTTTAAAATTGTAGCCTTTTAGAACTATTTAGCTCAGAGCATAAGACTGAGTAGAGAAAGGAAATTGCAGTGCAAAGGTAACATTGTGGTAATAAGGCAAAAAAAATCCACCATATATTTTCCAACTTCTCTGAAAAGCAAAGAATACTAAGTGATACTCTCTCAATGCTAGTGATGACTATCTTTGAGATATTACTGCATGTATATTTGGCTTATTTGTACATTATTACAGTGATACCTTACTGCACTAATGTGAGAACCACTTAAAAATGTCTTATGACTTTCAAATTATACTTATGTTCTAAATAACCATATAGTATTCCCCCAGATGCTTCATATAAAAGCTTCTATCAGTAGAAATATTCATATTATGTATAAATCCATACGCTATGTGAAAATCACCATGACATAGCTGTACAAATTTATCAAATTTAAATATCAATAGCTTTGTTACCTTTTGGCCACATTTTCTCCAGTGTGTCAAGTCAAGGTGACATAAAGCTGGAGAAGTCTTTATAAAAAATAAAGAAATTAAAGTGCTAAGAAATGGAGAGCCTGAAAACTGTGGAAAAAGAAATTGCATTGTTTTGGATCGGGAAGACATGTCTGGAGGGTAATATAATAACTGCATTCATGCAGCATGTCCCTCCTGATAAGTTCAGTAACAGAGCTCATGTAAAATACAAAATTATTTCCAGGCTTTTGAACATACTCAAACATTTTTCTTATTTAACTCAGCCTAAGCCTTGCTCCATGAGAATGAGAGCAGACATGGGTGTATTTTGCTTTGGCAGTATGACAGAAACTTTATACAGCTCCTTTGAATTAGATTTCTCCACTGTTTCTAATCTACATTTTAGTGACTCTTACTTTAAAGCAGAGTCTACCAATACATTTAATGCAGGCAATATTCTTTAAGCTGGTGTGTAATTCAATGTCTATGGGAAGCAGCTTGCCTTTCAAGTTGTTCTCTTGTATTATGAGTGTGTCTTCCACTTGCGTCCAATTTACTATTGAATGTCAGAAGATAAAGGACTTTCGTATCCTAGCAACAGGTGGGTTTTCTTTTTCTGTGTGAATCAGTCCTTAGAGGTTTGCTTTGGAATGCTACCCACCATATAAACAAAGCAGACACTGGCCTGTCTGGAAGAATACCATGAAAAGAGGAGAAGAACATCTTTAAATGTGTGTGTGTGTTTACATGTGTGTGTGATCACACACATGCATCTTACAAAGAAAGGACACTTAGCATCAATACTGTCTTTACAGAAAATGTTACGGTTCTTCAAATAGACACTTTACTTAGACTTTCAAATACATTCTGTCCAAAGTATCGATTGGTTGTCCAAAGCTGTCACTCACTCTTGTGTTTGTATGTGATTGTTGCTTAGATACTAGAATCTAGAGGTTTGACAAATTTCTCTGTTGATTTGAGTCCTGAATTCATAAAAGGGAATAGTAAAAAAAATCAAATTGTCCTTGGATTTTTCATAATGTTCACTATTTTGCCTCTAGAATTAAGTACATTTGAAAGCTTAAAAATTATTTTCTATAGTTTAACATCTATTCTGGGAATTCCTGTGAAACTTGTGTAAGAGAGAAAAATTCTATTCATATTTATAACTAGATACAGACAAAGAATGTTTTGTTTTATGAAAACTACTTTGTAATATATTTTCCATTTGTGTTCTTCATATAATATTCCTTCTCCATGTTGTTATTTTAGAAATATATAATTGTGGATTATTTTTAATATTAAGTAAGCATATAAAAAGATTTCCAGTGTTTAACCACAATTCATTTTACAATCAGTAAGGCAAACAATATATATGCATTGTTTATATGACAGCATAATCAGAACAATCCAATGCCAAGGATCTGAGGTAAGTGGATCCAAGGTAAGAAGTATACTGTGTATCTGAGACAAGAAAGTTTGCACTATATTTTTCTGCAATATAGCCTTTAGTTCTGTATGAATATTATTTTATTTCTGGAAAAGAAACATCTATAAGTCATTTAAATGGGTTACCTGTGCAATTTGCTTGATTTTTTTTTTCATGAGCTGAAAGAAAGGAGAAAGCCAGAACTAACAATTTAATATTTGATCCACATGGAACAAAAATATTTTTGCCTTTACTTTCAAGAAGAATGAGGGATAGAAGAGATTCCTCAAAGTTGATAATGTAAAAACCTACGTGTAGAACAAACAAAATTTCTGTTTGTTGAACCTTTCAACTCTAGTTCAAAAAACGGAGGTAAGGGAAGATGCCATCATTCACTGAGATGATTTGCTATGGTGCTAAGAAATCGAACTTTTGGAAACTTGAACAGAAAGCCAGAGTTGATCAGATTCCCAGTGTGCCTCTGGAAGTCCTTATAGTGCTTTACCAAATAAATAAACAAACCAGCTCTGTTTTCAAAGAAGAAATAGGTATATAAACAAAATGAAAATCAAACAAATATTTTGTAACTGTGAATAGTCAAATGGATTTTTTCCTTTTGAGGCAACTAAATTCTCCCTTTAGCTGCCCAATTTTAGCCTTTTGGAAGAAAACTATCCTGTTATATAATGAAACCACATATCCAAAAAGTGTCATGAGACTCACAAGTGAGGCCCTTCAAGCTGGCTGTACCTGTAATAAATAGTGTTTTAGTGGCAGCAAAGCAGACATGAGCCACCAGAACTGATACCAGGCATGAAGGCCACTGGAACTCTCCCTGAAAATATATAGGATAACATACCTGTGTGATTGGGTTGTCTGTTATTCCTACCTCCTTCATGAAGTTTGCAAGTATAGTATTATGATACGTGTATTTTAAAGGAATGTGGGAAAAACAAAATATACATGAATTGCAGGAGAAAATAATTTCAATTTAGTTTTTGTGTCTTATAGTATGCGTCAATTTGTAGCAATTAATTTTAGCTTAACTTTTATGTTCATAATCTAGCTACATCATGCCTCTCTAAATGCCCCCTTCACTGATTTTCCATGCCATCAACCTCACCCCATTCACTACATGGTGAGGATGTGAGGAGCTGTGGAGAACTAGGCTGCTACCCCACCCTCTCCACCCCAGTCCTATGAGCAGCATGGACAGGTGAGGAGAGGAGCTATGGGGGTGCCCCCACAACACCACCCCAGCCCTGACCCCCTGCCTCTGGCCTGGTTGTGCTGGTACCTGGATCCACACCACAGAGGCACAGGGGACTCATAAAGGCCATTGCCCCGAGCTCCAGAAGATACGGCAAAAGTAAACAACAGAGAGAGAGAGAGAGCCTCTCTTAGGGTCCTTGATGAAAGTTGAATCCCACTGGAAAAGTGAAGAGAATCTCTGCCATAAAGGCACACCAGACCACTGTGGTTGGTAAGTTGGAGGGATCACCACTTCCCATCAGAACCTGGACTATCTTCAGGAAAAGAGAGCAAAACCTGCAGCAGAACCTTGCAGAGTTCAACTTGTAGGAGGTCAGGGAGCTCAACTTGGACCTTGAAGCCAGAATTCAGCCTTAATCTCACTGGTCTGCCAGTGGCTAGCTGAGACTAATTAACTTAGAGCTGCACACTGATGCCCACTTTGTCTACTGTGATAGCAGAGACATACCCTGAAGGAGGCTCTTCATTTTTATTTTTTATGTTTAGAAATATTTTTCTTTTCCTATTATTTTTAATTTTTATTGTTCTACTCTTTGCAAATTCTTCCTTTTTTTCTTTCTGCTTTTTCTTTTTTTCTCTTATCTTTCAGTCTCTCACTCACTTGCTCCCCCACATTGTTCTTCAATTCCCTTTTTGTTCCTTTTCCTGCCCTAACTTGGATTTGTTCTTTCTTTTTCTTTTCTTCTATTTCCTTCTCTCGATTGTCATTAGTTTTTAGTTTCAAGAGAAAGTGAGTACAGTTTCTAGCTTTCCTCTTACTGATAGGTAGTTCTATTCTTGTCTTTGTTCTTTCATTCTGTCTTTTCCTCTTGTCTTCAACAGTTTCCTATAGTTTGTATGATCTTCCTGTGTCTTCTGGCCTCACTTCTAAACTTGTGAATGACCATTCTAGGAAAACAGAGTGAGCTTAAACAACCTAATGCTGAATCTTATTCTCCTAGAAAAAGAAGAGCAAGACAACCCAAAGCTGATACAAGGGAGGAAATTATAAAGATCAGAGCAGAAATCAATGCAATGGAGACTAAGAGAATGATACAAAAAAAAAAAATCAATGAGTTGAAGAGTTGGTTTTTCAAAAAATAAATCAAATCAATAAACCCTAGCCAACCTTATCCAAAAAAGGCAAGAAAAGGCTAAAATCCATGCAATTAGAAATGAAAAAGTTGAAGTCACAAAAGATCCAGCAGAAATCCAGAGGACCATTAATGCCTACTTTGAGAAACTGTACTCAAATAAAATGGAAAACACAGAAGAAATGGATAGATTCCTAGATACATATGAATAACCAAAGTTGAATGAAGAAGATAAAAAATTATAAACACACCAATTACAAGGAGTGAAACTGAAAATGTAATTAAAAATTTATCAACAAAGAAAAGCTCAGGTCTTGATGGCTTCACTGCTGAATTCTACAAAACATTTAGAGAACTCTTGCCACTAATCTTTAAACTTTTCAATGAAATTGAAAGGGAAACAATACTTGCAAATACATTCCTAGAAGCAACTCTTTAATTCCCAAAACAGAGAAAATTCAAACCAAAAAAGAGAACTACAGGCCCATTTCCCCCATGAAAATAGATGCAAATATCTTCAATAAGATACTGGCAAGCAGAATACACAGGGTCATCAAGAAGATCATACACCCTGACCAAGTCAGATTTATTCCAGGGATGCAAGGATGGTTCAATATACATAAATCAATAAATGTAATACACTATATTAACAGAGTCAAGAACAAAAACCATATGATCAACTCAATAGATGCAGAAAAAGCATTCAACAAAATTCAACACCCATTAATGATAAAAAAAAA
>NW_022900927.1:25085575-25173698 GCF_012274545.1 Fukomys damarensis | reverse complement strand
TACCTATGAAAAACCAACAGCCAATACTAAATGGTCAAAAACTGAAAACCTTCATACTAAAATAGGGAACATAACAAAGATGTCCACTTATCACCACTCCTGTTCAATATAGTTATGGAAACATTAGCCACAGCAATTAGACAAAAGAAAGAAATAAAATCAAGAAAGACAGGAAAAGAAGAAGTTAAAATATCATTATTTACTGACGATGTGATACTCTACATAGACGATCCAAAAAACTGCCAAAAGACTTCCAGACTTAATTGACAGATTCAGTAGAGTAGATGGATACAAGGTCAACACTCAAAAATCAAGAGCCATCTTGTACACAAATATCAGATTCACTGAGAGAGAAATTAGTGAAACAGTTCCTTTCACAATAGCATCCCCCAAAAATGAAATATCTAGGAATCAACCTAACGAAGAAAGCAAAAGACCTTTACACAGAAAACTGCAGCACTATGAAAAAAGAGATCGAAAAGTATATAAGAAAATGGAATGACATTCCTTGCTCTCAGGTAGGAAGAACCAACAATAGAAATGGCCATACTTTCAAAATTGCTATTCAGATTCAATGCAATCCTGATTGAAATTCCAATGGTACATTTCACAGGACTAGAGAAAACAATCCAAAAATTCATTTGAAACAAGAAAAGGCCTACAATAGCAAAATCCATTCTATGTAACAGAGAAATGACAGGGGGTATCACAATCCCTGACTTGAAACTATACTACAAAGCCACTGTGGTTAAAAACAGCATGGTACTAACAAAGAAACAAAAAATTCTGAGGATCAGTGGAACAGATTGGAAAATATAGAAACAACTCTAGATGAACTCAGCTGCCTCATCTTTGAAGAAGGAGCCAACCATCCTCACTGGAGGAAAAATAGCCTCTTCAATAAATTGTGTTGGAAAAACTGAGGCAGGGGATTTAGCTCAGTATTTCTGCTGCCTGCCTTGCAAGTGCAAGGACTGGAGTTTGATCCCTGGTACCAAAAAACAACAACATCAACAACAAAACAAAAAACTGGATTTCAACCAGCCAAAGATTAAAACTAGACCCCTATCTTCAACCATGCACTAAACTAAAAATGAAGTGGATTAAAGATCTAAGTATTAAAACAGAAAAACTAAACTTACTGAAGGATAAATTGGAACTCTGGAAGACTTTGGCATGGGAAAAGACTTCATGAACAAATCCTCAGTACCATGGGAACTAGCACAAAAATCAACAACTGGGATCTCATCTCATTAAAAAGCTTCTGCACTACAAGAGAAACCACCAACAGAACTAAGAGACAACCTGCAATGTGGGGAAAAAAATTTACAAGCTGTTCCTCAGACAAAGGCCTACTATCTAGAATATATTTTAAAAACTTAAAAAAAATTCAGACCCCTCAAATATAGAAACCTGATTCAAAAATGGACATCTGAAATGAAGAGATGTTTCTCAGACAAACAAGTAAAAGCTGCAAATAAATATATGAAAAAAATGTTTAACATCACTGGTCATTTGAAAGATGCACATGAAAGCAATGCTGAGATTCCACCTCATCCCAGAAAGAATGGCTGCTATCAATAAATCAACCAATAACAAATGTTGGTGGAGTTGTGGGGAGAAAGGAACCCTTTTTCATTGGTGATGGGAGTGCAGACTGGTCCAACCACTGTGAAACTCAATATGGAGATATCTTAAACATATTGACTGAGTACACACTAGCAAGTTAAAACTTTATTTCAGTGTTATCTTATTCACACAAATATTAAAATCAACTATCAAGTAGTTATTTCTTGGTGAACAGATGATTTTTTTATTTTAGTTTTTACTTTAATAGAATGAGAATGTATTATTTGAATATGAAAACAATATTTAAAGAAATTTAATCTATGGTATTTTAAGCCAGTCATATGAAATATACATTTTTACTTTATAAAGATAAGCAGTGGACTTTTATATTGTCAAACTGTCTTCATGTTTATCATATGGTTCATCTAGTTCCTTTTTTCTTTTACCAAAGTATTTAAAAGCAAATTCTAGACATCATATTTTAGTTCAGAATTCTCCATTTTACATAAAAAATTGGCATTTTTGTATAACTACAATGTATTATCACTTTTAAGAAAGTAAAACAATTTTTCAGGATGATCCTAAATGTATTCAGTTGTGTGAAGTGTCCTTTCATAGTTGGTTTGCTTGACACATGATCCAAACAGAATCCACACATTATATTTAATTGATGCATCCTTTAAAGCTACTTCACCCTAGTATATTTCCTACTCTTCTCCTTTTTCATCCTTTGTATGATTTACCTGCTGCAAAACAAATTAGTTGTTCTGTAGAATGCTCCATGCTCTGACTATTTTGTCTTTTGAACTATTAGTCTGTTTTCTTCCTCATGGGGTCAGTAAAATTTTTCTTCATTTCTCCCTATTTTCTCTAAATGGAAATTATTTCTAAGACGTTGACTTTTGATTAAATTTAGGCTCAATATTTTTGGCAAGAACTTTTTTTAGGTGATGCTGTGTGCTTCTGTGGATACTGCATCAGAGGCTTAAATATTGTCCACTTTTAGTGGTAATTTCAGTAATGATAATATATTATCTTTAATGTAATGTTCCACATTAATCTTTGAATCCAATGTCTATACCCACTGATGATAGCTTCCTGAATCATTATTGAAGGGTTGCAAACAATGACTATTTTTTTCTAATTTTATTATGCTTTATAAACTGTGTAAGTAAAAGCCAGGCCTAGCAGTGCACACCTGTAATTGCAGCACTAGGAGGCTGAAGAAGTAGGGTTGCCATGAATTTTAGGTAAGCCTGGGCTACATAGTGAGATCAGGACGAGCCTGAACTATATAGTGAGACCTTGTCTCAAACACAACCAAACAAAATTATAAGTGAAAAATTCTTTATAATGAACTTTTTCTCATCAACAAATACTTCGGCATCCCTGAAATACAATTTATATTCAAGGCAAAATAAATGTTTAGTTCTTTCTTTTCTAGTCATCCATTCTCCTGTCCAGTGAGTTTTTAATTCCTCCCTCCCACCCCAGCCCCCTCCATTTCTGTCTCTCCTTATAATCATAGACCATTGGGTATGTATAACATGTTTAATAAACTACTTTTATTAGATCTTGCTCAAATTTTCTCATTCTCATCTTTCGTCAATGGACGTCCTTCATGATTGCTCTTATGACCAACAGACACAACAGTATTTTTCGTTATCTTTGTCTTTGGCACAAAATATCCCAGACTCAAGTTAAGCTTTCTTCATTCGACCTAAACATAGCCATATTCTCAGGGAGTTCTCATTCCTTTGAATTGGGAACGAGATTTAGATACCAGAGTCTGGGTGCAAGATGTGTTCATTCTTATGGGCATTTATTGCTTCTAGGTTTTTTCAGTGGACAATGCTGGAAAATGCATGCTTTTGAAAAACAACATTCATGTGCATAGTCACAATTTAACATTACCACTATAGGATTTTTTGTTAACTTCTTTGATTTTATACTTTTGCAGATGCTCCTTGACTTATATCCAACAAAGTCACCACAAATTCAAAATACTGTAAGTCAACAATGCACTTGACATACCTAACCTACAGAAAATCATAGTTTAACAGCATAGTACACTGTATCTTATCAGTAGCTTACCATTATGATCTTAGACTGGAAGGTGCAGCTCACTGCTGCCCAGCATCGCGAGACATAATCATGTAGCACATCAGTAGCCTGAGAAAAGATCAAAATTTACAATTTAATGTATGGTTCCTACTGAATTTATGTTGTTTTTGCACCACTATAAAATGAAAGGGCCGGGGATTTAGCTCAGCGGTTTGGTGGCCTGCCTTGCAAGTGTGAGGACCCGAGTTCAATCCCCGGTACCCCTCCCCCCAAAAAAACCAAAAAACCAAACAAACAAAAAAAAAGAAAGAAAAAATCCTGAGTCAAGTCATTGCTAACAATTACAGTACCTGTATCTTTTGTTCTTAATATTGAAAAAATTGATTTCTAAAATGTTAAATGTTATTTTTATTTTCATGATCCTATAATATATAAAATATTTTTACAGAAAATAATTATTGTTTTAACAAATAGACTACTAAATCAAATTTAATACTGTTTATAGCTCTGCTTCTCTTTAGCATGTTGTATCACAAAGTTGATACACAAATTCACTTATCTCAATTTCTTTTCATTTTTCATGAGCTTCAAATTTAATTTAGTTTTTATTTTGTAATTTAAAGTTATTTTAACTGATATGCAAAACAAAGGTTGTACATATTTATGGATTATGACGTGGTATTTTAATACATGTACACTTTGCATAATATAAGTCAGGTTGATCATATCTATCTTCTCAAACATTTATGTTTTCCTGATGATGAAGACATTTGACATTCTTTATTCTGGATTTTTGAAATGTGCAGTTCATTATCGTTCTCCATGTTCAGCTCACTGCTCAGCAGCACAGCAGCACTTCTTACTCCTATCTATTATGACACCCATTGTTACATCTATCATAACCCATTGATCAGCTTCCCTCATTCTTCCCTTCCTCCTATTTTCACAGCCTCTGGCAACCACCATTCTATTCACAACAACTTCCTCTTCTTGCCCGTCCTCTTCCTCTTCCTCTTCTTCTTCTACTGGGAACTGGATCCAAAGCCTCACTCAGGATAGATAAGTGTTCTACAGCCGAACTACACCTCTCACCCCCATCCGCAGCTTCTATGAGATCAAATATGTCAGACTTCACATATGAGACCATATACAGTGCTTAGTTTTTGGTTCCTGGATTATCTCATTTAACATAATGGTCTCCTGTTCCATCCATATTGCTACAAATGACAGCATCTTGTTTTTAAATGGCTGAATGTCACTCCATTTTGTATTTATAGAATGTTTTCTTTATCCATTAATCCAGTGGGGCAATTGTATGAATATTTCTACAGTAAACATGGAACTGCAGGTGTCTCTTAACATACTGAGTTCATTTTTTCTAGATATGTATCCAGTAGTGATTTGCAGGTTGATATTGTAGTTATAATTTTAATTTTTTGAGGAAAATTCATACTACATTCCATAATGACTGAATTAATTTATATTCCAAGCAGAGTGCATAGGTTGCCCATTTCTCATATCTTTGCCATCATTTGTTATGTTTTACTTTTTGATAATAATCATTCTTAATGCAGTAAGGTGGTATCTTGTAATTTTGCTTTGAATTTTCCTGATGACTACTGGATATTGAAAATTGTTTTATGTACTTGTTGACAATTTGTATATATGTATTTTATGTACACACACACACATACATATATATGGGATACTCTATAGAGTGTATATATTTATTTATAATAAATACTATGTATAGCATGAAAGAATGGGGAACTAAAATGAAAAAATTGAACATTTATCTTGCTTTGAATATGAATTATATTTCAGGGATGACAAAATTGAGGCTGATTAGAATTCTTTATTTGAGACATGTCTATTTTGATCTATAGTGCATTTTTAGATCAGATTTATTTTTCTGCTATTGAGTTTTTTATGCATTTAGTAAAGGAGGGTCCTCAGCAGTGTATGAACTTTAAGCACCACAAAACCTGGATCCCACGAACTCATCCAGTGAAGCCAACTGACAGTAATTAAAGATACAGAGGTTTCTCTGAGAAATTTAGGGAAACGAGAATGGAGAAAATATGCAGAAACTTTGAAAGGAGAATAGAAAATTCTCAAGGATAGAAAAAGGGTAGTTTCCCAAAAAGTAAAACATTTATCTTTTAAAAACATGAACATTTTGATTGCTGAATTGCTTTCTCATTTATTTATAGTCCACTTGCCTTTAAATAGTAGTTGAGTCTGGTGACAATAAAAATAAAATAAAATTCTAAAATATAAAGAAAAATTTAAAAGTCACAATTTAAAAATATGACCATAAGGTTAAGAATGCAAGATCCAAAATCCCCCAAATTACACTACTTCACAGGCTGTAAAAAGACATCATAACCCTTAATTGGCACTGTAAATTGGACTCTAAAATTCTTGGCACTAAATAAATGGGAAAACATTGTCATACACATAGTATTCCCATCAAAATCAAAGTCAGATCGCTCTCCCAGAGGAATAAAACCTTCTTTAGTCCTTTCCCTCTAAAAAATGTTTAAGGGACACTTTAATATAGCAGTAGTGAGTGGTACAGCCATCAAAGCTTTCAAAATGATCCTACAGTAAATACAGTGATAGGTTTGAATTATCTGCTTTCAGGATAGCTGTGCAGCATACTTGGTACTCTGTGAAAGATGCACTGGACGTTTGTTCTTTTAGGTGCCTAGAATTAATTTCTGAGGAAGTTCTTGCTTCCCAATTTCTTTGAAGAAATCATTACCTTCTGCTAAGGAGAGTCAGCTAATCTGGCAACCTAGCATGCCTAGGTCAGATGTGGTAGTTAGGGGAAAGCACCAGCAGAATATCCTGTACATATACAAATTCCCAATGGTGAAAGTGATCATAACGTATACCTAAAATGTACCGATAAATTTATGGGGCAAAATAAAAAGATGAGGAGACTAAAAATACACGAGGTAGGAGTTTCTTTTTCTCTCTCATAGTAGTAGCCATTTCAGACTGGCAAATCAGCTTTGCTACAGACATTCATTCCAGGCCCCCATTCCTCAGGATTGTTGCTCCGCTAATGTCATCATCTGCTACATCCATGCTGGTCACAACTAACATTTCCCACATCAGGAGAGTGGACACAAGTTAGCCTGAGGTAAACCAATTAGATCTTCCCCCTCTGCACCATAGAAAGCAATAACACAACCAAAAGGGTTCATTTATTTCAGTATCTGAGAATGTTAATCATTCTATCAGCTGCTACCACCAAGACTCTTTGGAGCTGCTCCAAGTGTGGTCCGTTAGCATTCTCTTGATTCTGGGTGAGTGTCCTGTACTGTCCTTTCGTCAGTTTCCTGCAACAAGACTGTCGCAAAGGATTGAAATACCTATCTAAAGATAATTCTGTGTTATAAATGCACATTAAATAAGATGCATAAATATATTTTTCCTTTTACCCTTTGAAAAGGGTTAATTTTAAGTATAATTATTATCTTTTTTCAGTTAGAAAGGTAATGATGTCTTTGATTAGGCAATAAGGAAAGACTTTAATGTTCTTGCTTCATTACACACAAACCATAGTCTCAAAGTTTTAAAAATGTACTTTTTCTAAATAACTCAATATTCCAAGTCCATGAAGTGGACTTTTAAATGGTAAATTAAAGGGAAGACTAAGGTAACATAACTAAAGAAACAGTTGTCACTATTACCTGTGATAAGGGTGAAATAAAAATGATTTTGAAAGCTGATTATAGAGTTTATTGTTTAAGTGAGGATAAAAATCTTGGCCAAAATGATACTAACAAAAAGGGCAAAAATATAGAAATGTGAATATGTTGCTTATTTTAATGAGAAAAATTTGATCATGAAGTTGGATTATATAGTGTCCCCTGTGCCTCAAGGTATAACACTCTCCACCAACAAATAAAAGGCAAAATTGTAAATGTTTTCACAGCCATGACAGGATCATGGTGAGGCAATGAAATACGAGAGTTAGATGAAAAGACTTGATTGTGGAAGCTACAAGTAATTTTGAAAATCTTTGCTACTTTACCTGTGATGAAAATTACAGTGTTGAGATAAAATAAAGGACAATAACATCCTTCCTTTTTTCACTAAAATAGTTATTTGAAGAACATTTCCCTGAAACAGAAAAAGAAACTACTACTGGATCAGAAGCTTTTCAATTCTTGATATGAACAAGAGCTATGACCTAGCAAAGACACAAAATTACCAAAATTTCCACCAACAGTAGTGTGCTTCACCATCTGCTTGTGACAGTCTTAGAATCTCATGTCATTAATAGCTGAGATGGCTAACAAGAATGCAAAGAAATTTTTTAAATGGAGCTACTTATACCTATATAAAGAAAGATAGGGTGACTGCTTGGTAAAGAGGAATCCTTGCAAACATTAAAACTGATATTCAGTGTGAGCCACCTCTCATTCCTTTTATTGTTTCCTAATATTAACTGCAGTTTTGTACAACAGCAAATTACTCATTAGAAAATAACATGAGCATAACTTCCTTTGGGGTCTATTAGTTTGTTTTTTATGCTAATTTCTAAATTTAAACACAGAAAACAAAATTCACAAGTTTTAAAGGTAAACAAGAGATTGAAAAGGTTTGTTTTTTTCACTAGCCATGGCAATTTCAAGCTATTAAAAGATCCATTTTGCAGGCTGAAGTGACACAAATCTCATGATCACACGTGGTCCACAGATGTATAATTTGAGCAGGATGCATTTCCGAACACTATTTTCAGATTGTTGTTATTTTCTACTCTAGTAAATGCTGTTTGATCTAGAAACAACAAATGTGAACAAGTACTGATGAATTTAATTACATGTGCAATTTCTAAATGCATGAGCCGTGATTCCAGCATCATGACTTTCCTAGGAAATTTTAGCTCTGCAGACTACAAACAACTGCAAAGTCCCTGTTGCCTTTATTTATAATGAAAGGTCCTCGAGGAGCATGACTAATAATTTGATGCCCCTCAAGATAATTAAAATGCAAAAGTAACACCAAATCATATTTGAGAAATAAATGAATGGCTTACTGCTAAACTTACTACGATGAAGATATTTTGAGAAGTCATTTGTTAGCTATTATTGTTCACTGTTTTTTCATTGGTGCTACTAAACACATCATTGAAAAAATAAATGATTATCTTAGGGGAATAGCATTTCATGTCATTTTTCAGGCCCACATGAACAAATCCCACATTCTGTGATTTAAATTTAGATCAGTTGACCCATTATACTTTCTTGAATGTATAAGAAGTGTGTGATAGACTGGATCAGAATCAGATCTTGGCAATGAGATAGCACAAGCTTGGCCACTTAACAATTATGTGATCCTAAGCAATTCCTAAATCTAAGACAATATTTTCAGTGGCAAAATGAGCATAAGAATAAGGTATGCCTCATTAGGTATTTGTAAAAATTAAATGAGTTAAACCATAGAAAGTACTAAGCAGCAAACCTGGAAGATATTAAATGCTTAATAAATGATAGTTACTGGTCAATACACAGTGGGACACTGTAGTGAATATTAAGAAGAACCTACCTTGAATTCTGCTCAAGACTTTTCCATCTAGTTTGAATATGCAAGGTCTGCAGACAAGTAAATAAAAATCCAAAAATAAGTGTAGAAGTGCAATTGCACAGCATAGGAAATGTCTACTGTGTATGTCAGAGAAGAGAAAGATCAAAGAAAATAGAAGTCAAAAGAGAAGTCAGATGAGGCAGCATGTGCAGTGGGCCATACAGAATGAATAGACTTTCAGTAAAGAAATATAGGTCAAGGAAAGGCACTAGGCCCACGAGAAGCGCGTGAACAAGAACGTTGAAGCAGCGGTCAGTGTGAATGTACGGGAAGCAGGAAGGAGCGGGCTGATTGGAGCAGAGGTTCTTTCTGGAATAAGGTTCACATATACACAGGAAGAAAAGGAGTTAGACCTCCACCTTTTATGAACACTAATGACTTAGAAGTGTACATTAAATCACTGTCCATTCCTTTATAGGCTTTTAGATGAAGCAATGGCAAAGCAGAACAAATGGGACAGTATAAATTAACTTGCAATTTTGATAAACTACCACCTGCTTTTAAGCATTTACATAGAAAATATAAACCCTCATTTGATAAAAAAAAAGGGTTATCAAATTTTTTCAGCTTCTTTTCAAAGTAGTCTTTTTAGATCATTCATTTAAAGAGACTTAATTTTCTTAAGCTTTTGAAACTAGAGATGGGTGAGCGTGAACATGTGATTTACAGCTAGAATTAGGCTTCTTATTGTAATGAGATGTGATACTATTTTCCAGGTGCACCACTGCCGTTCCCTCCTGCCATTCTATACAAGCTGATTCATCTCTACATTTACCAACACTCCTTCCTGTATGTTCATTTTAAATCTCGGCATCAAAAAGGATTAAGTTTATTTAAAATCACACTATAGTCAGTTATCAGTATAACATGCTATCAAAATGTGTATTCAATAGACATAGGAGATGTAAATGGAATTATGGATTTCTGTGAATGATGGTTTAGATGGGATGTGCTTTATCTTCCTTCTGGCTAATCTATAAGTGTTTGACAATTGCTGTGTGTGAATCATTGTGGTGGGGCCTTAACAATCACAAAGATCTACAGTAATCTTTTCCCTATGGTGAATTTCCCTTATACAAAATTAAACGTACTGAGATTTATTGAGTCCTCCCTCTTGCTTTTCATTGAGGGTGCATGGGGATTGTAGTATTGCGCCACTTCAGCAGGAAAAGAGAGTTTCTCCCTTTGTCTCCTCCTTTGTCCTTCTACCTTCTTTTCCTCCTCTCCTCTTTCCTTTATTTTAAAAGAAAAAATGTGTTTGGAAACAGAAATAAGGGTTTTAATAGAGAGCTATGTTACATGACATCCCCCCTAATTAGCTAAGTTATTCTTAAATAGTTGTGGGCTCTATGTATTCTAAATGATTAAGGCTAAAAGAAGCCTTGAGTAAGAAAAGGGCTGAAGCAGTGCATCTGGCGGAGTAGGCGTGGGTGGGAGGGGGCAGTTCTTGGGTGGGGCAATCACAGGAGCAAGAGGCAAATGAGACTTCCTTCTAAGAGGTGACACAGACTGAGCAACGAAGCAGAACTTGGAACTGTTCCCACACACCTGTGCTCAACTTGGCTGCTCTCAGAATGCGCACAGAGTGAATACAAAAGCTGGCATGCAAACTCAACCCCAACTTACATCAAGGGAAGCCTTGATGTCTGCACCCGTCAGTGGAATAAATTAAATAACCCATCCTTGATGCATTTCAGGGAAACTTTTGCAATAAGGTCCTAAATTGTTTTTTCAGGTTTGATTCGGATACATGAAAGGTTTCCTAGAAACTTCAGGAAATGTTTCATAAATAAAATAACTGATGTTATCAGATACTAAGTGGTGGTGACTGGTTTTAGCAGTGCTGGAGATTGAACCATGGTCTCCTATGTGCTAGGTTACTCCTGTACCACTGGGTTGTTATGCTTCAGATCAGTGGTGGTGAAATTACAGCATAGGTCTACAGCAAGCTGTTTGTTATCATTTAAAGCTCTAAAATGTTGGCCATTGCTGCCCTAGACCTTGACTTTTAGATCAAGAAAATGAGCTTCAAAGAGTCTATTTCATTTTCTAATAAAGCAGAAAATTATCAATAAATTTTCAAAGTGGAAACAAAGCAGATTCTACATTCAAGAGAGTTTTGGTCCAAAAATTTCAAAATTTAAAGATTTCACAGTAAAAATGGACCTCATTCTATGACTCTTGTAATTATGCAATGAATATTTATTGAGTCCTTCCTCTGTTCCAAACCCATAGTTTTCAATTGGTAAATGACTCACTACAAACTTTTGCAGAAACAAAGACTCTTCTCTGTGACCACCCCATGGAGGTTTCAGCCATTTTTTCTCTTATCTTTAAGAACACCATAATAATTAGGGCAGCAATAGCATCTCAGGTTCAAGGCCTTTTGTACATTAATTTCAAAATATCCATTGTTATTTATTCATAGTGTTCATAACAGTATTGTACCACTGTTTAAGTGAAATTTTAAAATTGTTAAAATGTTTTCCTATAAATTTACTCTTATAAATTTGTTTCTTAAAAACTGTTTTATTGATATGCTCATTTCAGCAGCACATATACTAAAAACTATTGCATTCGGGTGAGTTTAACATTCAAAAGCTGTACCTACTAATGTACACAACGTGATGAATTTGGAAATAAGTATATACCCATGACATCATCACCACAACCTATACCATCAACATATTGATAACCTCCAAATGTTCCCTCCTGCTATCTTTGTTATTGTTATTATTGTTGTTATTATTAGTGTGTGTATGTGTGTAGTAAGAACAGTAAGTATAAGATCTACTCTCAGCAATAGAATATTTTGAGTATACAATAGAATATTGTTAACTATAGACATTCTGCTGCACAGTGAGTAGGACTTACTCATCTTGTAAAATTGAAGTTTTGCATATTTTGAATAATACTTCTGCTTTTCTTAGTACTACTGTCCTATAAAAGCACCATCCTATTCTGCTTCCATGAGTTTCACTATTTCAGATTCCTAAGGTAAGTACTATTATGTGACATCTGTCCTTCTGTCTCTGGCTTATTGTACTTAGCATATGTCTTCCAGATGCACCATGTTGAAGCAAACTCTAAATCTAGTTCTTTTCCATTTCTACAACACTTACACTTACTTCCCTTATTTAAGTCTTGGACCCCTCAAAATCATCCACAATAATTTCAATAAACTTCTTCCAAATTCTTGTTCATGTTAATGTTGATATTCACTCTTAAATCATGAATGTTCCTAATGACATCTGGAATACTGAAACCTTTAAAAAAATCTGTTTACTTAGCCTATATTCATCAGAGAAATTACTATTTCTGGCAGCTGTATCTGTATGAGATGAATTTCTTAAATAATAAAACTTGAATGTTTGATGTTGATCCATTGGCTGCAGAAATGATATTGTGCGTTGTATTAGCAGGCATGAACACAACAGTACTCTAATTATATCTGGCCATCAGAGTTCTTGAATGACCAGGTACATTGTAAATGAACAGTACTATTGGGAAAGAAATGTTTCTGTTTTAGCAATGGATTGAAACAGTGGGTTTAAAATATTCAGTAACCCTTGTTGTGAGTAGATGTGCTACCATTCAGACTATGTTGTTTCTCTTAGAGAACAAAGGTAGAGTAGACTTAGTATCCTTTTTAAGTGTCCTATGGTATTTGAAAAGTAAATGAACATTTGATCCAATTTAAAGTTACCAGCTGTATTAGCCCCTAAAAAGAGAGTCAGTCTGCCAGGTGTGGTGGCGCATGCCTATAATCCCAGCACTTGGGAGGCTGAGGTAGGAGGATTGCTGTGAGTTTGAAACCAGCCTGGGCTACATAGTGCATTCCAGGGCAGTCTCAACTACATAGTGAGACCCTAAAAAAAAAAAAACAGTCAGTCTATCTTTTGAAGATTTGAAGCCAAGCATAAACTCTTCCTCTCTAGCTCTAAAAATCATACATAGTGTCTTCTTCCAGTATAAGGATAGTTCATCTACTTTGAAAATATATTTTTTAATGTAGCCACCTTCATCACTTATCTTACCTAAATGTTCTGGATCCTTTGCTGCAGCTTCTATGTCAGCACTTACACCTTCTCCTTGCACAGATATACCTCTGAGATGGCTCCATTCTTCAACTGTCATGAATTATGCTGCTAGTTACAAACTTCTCTACTACAGCTTCCTTACCTCTCACAACCTGAATTCATAGAATTGAAAAGACAGCCTTGGGGCTATAGCTAGGGCTGGGGATGTAGCTCAGGGATGCAGCCTTGTGGCTGCCTGGCAATCACAAGGTCCTGAGTTCTATCTCTGGGTTTGCAGAGAGAGAGAGAGAGAGAGAGAGAGAGAGAGAGAGAGGGAGGAAGAGGAAGAGGGGAAGGGGGAGTGGGGAGAGGGGGAGAAGATCGTTTTGCCCTGGATTAGGTGGATTAGGCTTTGGCCAAATATTGTGGTTGTTTTCCTCTCCTTTCTCTATATCAATGATAAGTCTGTTTCCCTTTTTAAATCATTCATAGGCTTATTGAAGTAACACTTTTAATATCCTTCAGTAATTTTTCCTTTCATTCACTACTTGTTCAACAGTCTATCTTGGCTCTAACATAATTTCATCACTAAGCTAAATAGCTTTTTTTTCTTTTATTGAGTTTATTGGCACATTTTAGGTATACAGTACAGTTACATTCATTATTGGGAGCTTTTGATTTAAAGTGGGTAATATACAATTTTTCCCTTCACTTGAACACCTAGAGGCAATTGCAGGATTAATAATTGGACTAATTTCAATGATATTGTGTCTCAGGGAATAGTGATACCTCAAGAGAGGTCAGAGCCCATTGGTGGAGCAGTCAGAACACATAAATCATTTGTCAATTAAGCTTACCATCTTTTGTGGGCAGTTTGGTGTTCCAAAAAAATTACAGTTACAACTCCAGTTCCAATACAATTAAAATATTCATCAAAGATCACTGATCATAATTACAAATATAATGATGAAAAGCTTTGAAACATAATGGTGAAAATTATCGGAATGTGAAACAAGAAATGAGCCTATGATGTCAGAAAAATGCTGACAAACTTGCTCTGTGCAGGGCTGCCATAAACCTTTGGTTTGAAAAAAAAAAGTAGTAACTGCAAAACCTAATAAAATGAAATACAGTAAAATGAGGTAAACCTGCATTTGAATTATTTTCTTGTTATCTTCTTAATCATTTAATGTAGGGATTTTTGTAGCTATCATGAGCTTGTATAAAATTTCTTGTCTATTTCAATTTAATAAATTTAATCACAGTTAAAAATTTTACATACTCCCATGTCATTTATGTTATTGATTACACAATTAACTTCTTTTTATATTGCATACCCATTAACAAAACTGTGTGGCCATGTTTCTTTTAATTAATTTTATTGGTACATTCAATGAATACAATATAATGACATTCATTGTTGGAAATTCATACCTTTACGTAATCAACCTTGGTTCTTATTTTTTCCCTATTCCCCTGCCCTCCCTTCAACTCCTCCTTCTCTCCCTGTCTACAGAGACTTTGTTTCCATTTTCTCATAGTAATTCCATTTCCTTCCATGCTTATTTTTAACACCTGGTCTTTTAACTTTAGTGCTAAATGATTTTATGTTAAGTGATTTGTGCATCACCATTATATTATATTTTTCTTTACTTGTCTATGCATTTACACTTTTGTATGTTTTCATTTTGCTATTTTGTCTTTTGTTTTAACTTGAAGAATTCCATTTAGTGATTCTGGTAAGGTAGGTCAAATAGTGCTATGATCCCTGTTTTTACTTTTTTGGATGTATTTTTCTCTGATTTTTTTATAGGGGAGTTTTTCTGGGCATTGTATTCTTGGTCAACAAGGTATTTTTTTAGCACTTGAAAAAACATCCTGTCACTTTCTCCTGGCCTGTAGGGTTTCTATTGAGAAATTTGATAGTTTTACATGAATGAATTCCCTTGCAACCACCTTTCTCTCTTTGATTTAAAAAATTCCTTCTGTTTTTGACTTTTGCCACTTAACAATGATGTATTTCAATGTAAATGTTTTTTAGATGCAACCTCTTTGGATTCTTTTGGAGTTTGTAAATCTAAATGTCCATTTTCCTCTCTAGATTTGGGAAATTTTCAGCCATTGTTTAATACAGTAAGTGTTATATCCTTTATTGTTTTCTTTTCTCCTCTTGACTTTTCATAATATCAATATTAGTTCAGTTGGTGATGTCCCATAAGTCCTAGCTTTCTTCATTCTTTTCTTTCCTTGACTCTGAATAGTTAAACGGCTAGTCCCAATTCTGCTTAATTATTTGTGCTGTTGAAGCTCTCTACTGAATTTTTCATTTCAGTCATTGTATTCATCAGCTTCAGATTTTTTTTTTTAATTTAATTTATTGGTACATTCTAGGTAGACAGTACAACTACATTCATTACTGGGATCTTGTACCTTTACATGCCAGGTCTTGGTTCTCATTTTTTCCCCTTGTACCCACCCTCCCTTCACCCTCCCCACCCCCCTTCAAACACTTTAATTCCATTTTTACATGTTCTCATATTTTTTATTTTGTACTTTTTAAAGAATTTCTGTCTTTGTTGAAGTTATCATTTTGTCAATAAATTATTTTCCAGATATCATTTAATTTTCTGTGTTCTTGAAGCTTGTAGAGCTTATGATAAATTTTTTGAACTATTTGTCATTATATAGACCTATATTTCTTTAGAATCAATAGTATTGGGGATTTATTTTGTTTCTTTTGTGTTATCATGTTTCTGTGATTCTTTATACCATACTTGCGGCCGCATGTTATCTGTGCATCTGAGGTAAAAACTATCTCTCCAGTTTACAGAATAATTTTGGCAACAAGAGCCCTTCAGCAATGATATGTTGCTAGGTCTAGGAGTGGGCTAGCCTTCTGTTAAAGCCCATAGTCAGGTGTAGGGGTCTGGTACTGGTACATGGCCAGAAAGGGGTGCTGCTAAAGGAGATCACAAGACACCTGTTGAGATCGTTACTGTTTAGAACCCCTATCTCTTATCTTTGTTCTTAGTATCTCTCAGATGATGTAGCCATAACAATTTTCTCCATATTCTGAGTTAGGCAGTACAGATGTAGACTACCCTGGTAGTTCTCTGAAAAGGTGTGGAAGTTCAGTGTTCCCTTTACTCTATCTTTTCTCCAGGAGAACTTTAATCCTGAAGGAAACTCTTGACTCTACATTGTGCTGGACTGTAGAGAAGGGGATATGGAGGAAGTGGAATTCTTTTCCTAAACTTTTCAATATGGCTTTTCTTATTTCTGCATTCTGTATATGTGCTATAACTTTTCACTTGATCCCAGAGCTCCTATAAGATATGTTCCTCCATACATAGCAGTTAAATCTATGTTTCTAGTGTGATAAGGGATCTGATCTTCTATTCCATCATTTTTCTTTTATAAACTACTCATTTCTCCTCACTGGCGTTTTAGAGAATCCTACACTGGGTTGTTAGTAAGATTATTACAAAAGGCCTTAGTGCTGTACTACTCATTACAAAAGGTGCTAGTAACATGTGGTCTTAGATAATCCATTCTTAGAACTACTTTCAAGAGGCTTGTCCAAAATCATATGTTTTAGCACAATTAAGATCCAACACAACAAGGATCAGGTGATTGGTCATAAAAATAAGTACTTTAGGAATCAAGTGAGAGAGCTTTACTGTAAGTAAAGTGATCAGGGGAAGCTTTATGAAAAAGGTAGGATTTAAATTCTAAGACATAATTAGGATCTGGGCAAGCAGGAAGTAGCACAGACATTCCAAGATGGTAGATAAAACCACAAAGTGATATGTAAATGCCAAATCACTTAAAGTGTCACCAGGAAAATGAGAGTCAATGTTTACAAAAGAAATTTGAGATAATATTTTAGATGGTCCAGCAGACTAAGGAAAGTTGTATAATGGTACATCATGATGTTTAGGAAGACATTAAAAAAATCTTGAAATTTTTCTAAGATTGACATTTATCTTTCTATGCCAATAACTTCACTTCATTAGCATGAAGCAGAACTTACATCCACCTATCAGCTTTCTATTAAAATATCTACTTGCAAATATAAAGAAAAACATGTTTTGACATATATAATTCATTAATGTTTTTGGCAATGTTTGTGAACATTGAACTTGAGAGCTACCCTTTTAACAAATTTCAAGGGCACAATACAATATTATGTTCAGGCACAATGTCATAGTAGATTTCTCTAATTTACTCATTTAACATAATTAAAATTTCATATTCGTTGAACATTGATTTTCCATTTCCTTCTTCACCCAGTCCTTGACCCTGACTCTTTTACTCTCTACTTTTATGAATTTGACTATTTTAAATATGAAGTGTATTTTTTGTGGAGATGATGGCAACAGGTCCACTAATATCTGAAATAGAGCTTAATGTAAATTATGAAACTTTCTCTTTAAGTAAAAATTTACTTGGTTAGTGTATTTTAATATATTATGTCTATAATAATGAATGAAACAAAGGTAAAATAACTTTTGTGTGAATAATGCAAATGAAAGTAGTAAAAATAAAATCAGATAATTAAAATTATAATCACAATAATTAGGAACTCAGAATTGCAAGATATTATACAATTTATTATGAAATGATTATACATTTTACTTTCATAGGAAACAAAATTTTATGACAGCTTCAAGGCTTAATTTATTGTTTTTGTACAGAAACAGTTGCAAAATTTAAAGATCTTTGTTGTAGTATTGTTCAGCAAAGCATATAAAGAGATTTGGGACTTAACAACTGGTCTTCACTTACCAATTCTGAACTTATGTGTCATGTTTTTATTGAAGGTAATTGATCATTTGTACTTGTGAGCTTATGGCTTTTGTTCTCATGATTGCTACACTTGTCTTTACATTTGCTTTTATAAGAAGTAATTAATGGTTTCAACTAATTGTCCCAGAGCTGTGATTTAACAGCTAACATAAAGACCTTTTCTATAGATCTGACCCTTCTGCATTAGATCAGATTTTCCCTCTCCTATTAGGCAGAAACCACAACAGAGCCCACTCCCTCTGTCTCAGAGTCATTACTTTTCCTTGGTCAAGTTTCTTTGTAACTCTTCAAATCAAATATCATTGCATACACACTATTAAAAAGACCATGACATTTTTAGTAATCATATACCTACTCAGTTAAGATAATATTATGTATACAAATATTTTTAAAAGATTTGATTTTGAAATTGAATTTTGAATTGTGTACTAATAGTTTAATTTGAAGTCAGGGTAAGTTTTTGTCTTTCTTTTGTATTTTCTAAGTTGAAGTAAAGTAAAACATTGGACAACAATATAAAGACACAATGTTTCAGCATTCATGATATAGACTTTGTAAATATTACTTCTGATTTTTAAAAGTTTGGAATAACTTTAATATTTACAAAGACTGCCTATGTTGAATTTTTGATTATGCATTATTTTATTTAAAACATTGAGCTAAATTAGAACTTAAAAAGTAGAGTTTCAAACAGACAATTTAAAAATATTTTTTCTTGAATTTTGTAATTTATATCTTTTTTAATATCACCAGTTTCTGTGAGAACATATATTACGTCTAACTGAGTTTTAATGATATAATGGCAACAACCTGACTTTCTCATTGTATATTCTGCAATGGTTTCAAATTTATATTTGGTAAATGTGTTTTTGAAACATTTCAGTATTTCATTGAAGCCAAAAGGTAGTAATGATAAAGCCCTTGAGTGATGTTAGAAAAGCAAAAAACTAAGTGGTAGTAAAACATTTTTCACTTCATTGTTTACTACCAACTTTAAAGAATGTGTAATGTACATGTATCAACTCCCCATGATGAATGCACCACAAAAATATACTAATGAACATTAAAATTACAAAATGAAACAACATAAACTTCATATGTGGAGAAAAAAGTTTAAAATGTCTTAGAGATATTTTTCAAGGTCCTTTTGCAACATATCACTGTGATTTCTACATTTTGAAATTCAGACATCTTAAGATTCCAGTCTTGTAAAATATTTTAGATTTATTATATCATCTATATGTAAATATATGTATATATTTCCTGTTTTCATCTCCTAAATAAATTGCAATGTTACAACATTACTTATTGTCAGTTTTTTTATTTTTCCTAAAAAAACTGCTATGATGATCTCAAATTTGGCTTTGGTTTTCCACTAAATGAGAAAATTCTCATTATCATGCACATAAAGTTTCTTGCATGATTTTTTTGGATGCTGACCATGCATTGCCTTGCCAAAAACTGAATCATGTATTATTAGTTCAAAAACAGTACACTAATACTTTTGTGATTAGTATACTCAATAACATCTTCATTATGACTTATAGTTATGTCTATAAAATTATTTCAATTCATAAACAGTAATATCATTGATAACTATTTCACTTTTTATGTTTACTAATACACTCATTTTCAAACTTCAGTTGGTTTTTAGATCTCCAAATAGCAATATAGAAATTTTGCAGAATATTGGAGGTAATAAATTAATCAGTGTGCAATGAAGTTTTTTGTTTTGGTTTGCTTTTTTATTTTGGGGGGGGCAGGGTCCCACAATGTGTTGCAGGTTAGCTTTGAACTCACCATGTAGTCCAGGCTGTCTTCCTCCCAAGTGCTAGGCTTACAGGTGTATGCTTATTTTGAAGAACTTGTGTGTGATAATTTTTGTAAACTCCTTATTTTGTAAACTCTAAAAACTATCCTTGGAGAACCAAGTTTTCTTACTTATCCAGGAATGCACATGAATCAGTGGATAGTATGTTTGATGTAATAAATCACTTATGATGTTTGTTTCTTCTTTTTCTTAAAATTCTGCATAATGGTTTTCATATAAATTCACTCTGGATTCATCTGTACTATTGTCCTGTCCTAGCTACAGTAGGACACCTCAGGTCCTTCCTATTTTTTCTAATCTTCCATTTGTTTATTCTAAAATTATATTCAGTGATTATAAAAATTTTGTTTATTTTTATTGTTCTTTTATTGGACAGCAATTATTTTTAAAAGTGTTTGATAATTCTATTTTTGCATCATATTATTTAAACAATTTCAAATATATTCAAGTAATAAGTTGCTAAATTTTATTAGGAATTTATTTTGCATTGAAAGTTGATGAATTTTTTTGTAACAATAAACAACACCCATCATTTATATGCAAATTATTACATGATAATCTCTGACTCTGACTTATGCACTACTTTGGAAATTATTCATATCATGTGGCTATTAGGTATTGCATTATAGTATAAGGAAATACTTTTATATTTAAATAAAGAACTCAATAATGCCACCCAGTATAATAAATAAATGGCATATGAAATGAACTAAAACATAAAATGCTGAATTTAATCATGTAGTAATACAAACAAGGGATTTTTAAAAGTTAGATATTCACTGAGTATATCATCTGTGGAAGTAGCATCTTTTTTTTTCTCATTGAGTTTATCGATATATTTTAGGTATACAGTACAGTTATATTTATTATTGGGATCTTGTACCTTTACATGACAGGTCTTGGTTCTCATTTTTCCCCCTTGTCCCTGCCCTGCCTTCACCTCTCCTCGCTCCCCCTTTACAAATACTTTGTTTCCATTTTTTCATTTTCTCATACTTTTTCTCTTCCTTTATTACCTTTCCCCTACCCTTCCCACTTTACCTACACACCTTTAGTCCCTTTCTTCTGATTTCACATTGTCCATTATATCAGTAGGATCTTATGTTCTATTATAGTTTATTCACACCAGAGAAACTATTCGGTATTTACACATGTGTGATTTATTTATTTCACTTAGGAGTATATCCTCAATATGTATCCATTTTCCTATGAATGAATCTAATTTCTCATTCTTTATGGCTGAGTAATATTCCATTTTATAGAAAAACCACATTTTCTTTATCCAGTTTCCAATTGATGGGCAAATGGGCTGTTTCCAAGTTTTAGCTATTACAAACTGTGCTGCTATAAACATAGGTGCGCATATATCTCTGTGATATGATTCTTTTAATTCTTTTTCTTTATGTTCTTTTCTTCTGTCATTGTACTTCACTCATGGTCAATAGTTTCAAGGGAAAGTGAGCCCCTTTTACTGTTAATGGGAATATTCTTGTCTTATTCTTGCACTCTGTCTATCCCTTTTGAATTTAATAGTTTTCTTAAGTTTGTATGGTCATTCTATATCCTCTGGCTTCACTTGAAACCTTCTCCAATTCTTTCACTTATCTACTGCTCTCATCCTAACTCTGTCTAAGCCCCCATCCTAAATGGTAAAGAAACTATGTTGAAAAGTGCATTCGCTGCAAACATATTTTGGGATGCTCTTGATTTTAATTTAATTCACATGGTTTAAAGGTGATAGATTAATGACTACCACAAGTAGTCAATTTGCAAGTTGTGCTTGATCCTATTGTGCTGCTGGTTGTATCAATTGGGATAAAGGATTGTGATTGATTTAATGAGTTGTTTTCTCCAATATTATGAAAATGAGAATGTCTATGAGTCATTAGAGACTCAAAAGCTAAAGCACAAATATATCAGGAAGATTTAAGGAAAAACCCAGAAATTAAACCAAGGACAACCCAACAACAAAAATAAAAATGAGTAGCATCTTATTTAGAGAAAAGCATATTTTAGAGTTTTGTTGTTGTGAATAACTGGCATGCATTTCGAACAATGAGTTCATTTCCCCTTTGAACAAACCTCCCATACTTAGTTTGTAGGACTAGGACCAAAGCAGATTTCCCCTCTACTGGTAGTTGAACCAAAAACATTAAAAATTAGATGTGTGTACACATATTTCATCAAATGAATAGAAAAAGCAAACAGAAAAATTGTTTCTGTAGAGAATATGGGAAAGATTGGAAGAGTCTTGAAATTATCCTAGTGACTTAATCTAGACCATACCAGAAGCCTGGCTACACCTCTAACTCTGCATCCCATGAGCCACCTTTCAAATCATTGCTAGAAAGGTTCCTGAAAAGACAGAAATAAATGCGCAAGCATACACACACACACACACACACACACACACACACACTAGTTTGCTCATGAAAAAAAACTGTCAGCTACCATGCCATTTTCAAGTAGATACAGTCATCTGAGAACAGACATTTTCTTATTTTTCCCCAAACACTTGACTACTGTTTGTTAATTATCAAAACATTACATTGCGGAGATACTGTTTAGTAAATTAATAGGACACACGTGTAAATACCAAATAGTTTCTCTAGTGTGAGAAAATGAAAGTGTAAATAAGGACTAAAAGTCATAATAAATAATGTGAAATAAGGAGAAAAGGAGAAAAAAAGGAAGGGGGAACAGGAGGGGTAGGGGAAAGGAAAGAGGGAATGGAATAAATATAAGAAATGAAAAAAATGGAAACAACATCTTTATAGATAGCGAGGGATGGAAGAAGTTGAAGGGAGGGCCGGGGAATGGGGAAAAATGAGAACCAAGATGAATTATGTGAAGATGCAAATTTCTAATAATGAATGTCATTATATTGTATACCTTAAATGCACTAATAAAACTAATTTTTTTAAAAAATTCAATGACAAGATATCTGAGGTCCTAGAGAAAAGAACAAAATATACTCTGCATCAACTAAGGCTCTTCTTCTAGGTACTATCACTTCTCAATGTGCCAGACTAGCTGCTCCTACAGAGGGGCAAAGTGCCCCAGGGAAGATGGAGGTTAAGATCACCACTCCTTCCTTCAATTAGAGCCTTTCTGATGGATCGAGATGGTGTCTGGGAGGAGATCTGAGGCCAACCAACAAACCGTGGAACCAAATTCTACAAAGTGAGATATTTAATTTTCTGTTAATGGGAGTAGGGGGTGGCTTGGGAGCTTAGTTGGAAAATAAAAGAGACATATCTATAGTTCTGCCACAGTAAGGTCATATAATTCAAGATTCTAATCAATTTCTCTTTCAGATTAAATTAGTTAGAGTCATCATACCTCTATGCAGACAAGGGAGATATAATTGGTATAGAAAAGTTGTAATTTGGAGACACAAACTAACCTAAGCCCGTGTCCACATCGCTTGTTTCATAAGTGAATTCTACCCTCAATTAGTAATGTTTTATAGCAATCTGTAAACTGCAAAGCCGTGTATTACATAATCAGGAATGATAATGCAACATAAAAATATTTAAGTTTCCCAGTGATAAGCTTTTCCTCTTGGAAAAGTAAAACAAATAGGAGTTTCTACCGTCAGTGGTAAGAAATGATTTCTCACCTCAGTAGCATTTCTACGCGCCTAGTTTATGCGGAGACTGTCAAATGAACTCAGAGCAACATGTTGGTGTCTGGAAAGTTGTTATTTAAAATCTACTCCTCTAGTCAGTGATTTCACAATAAATCAACTGTCTTTGCTGTGCAGTAAAGTATTTCTGTTAAACAACAGGTCGATTGGCTAAGCATCACAATTTTGTTCTTCTCTGTAAAATGTTACAGCAAGTAAAATTATATTTTTATGTTTACATTGCTTACAGAACACTAGTGCAATAGTTTTGATTTACTAACCTAATTTACACCCATATGAACTGTCACCCTCGACTGCATTTATCTTCTCCTTTAGTAATCCCTGTCATTTCTAAATACCAGTGTTGTAGCTCTTTGTAATGCTATTATTTTTCTTTAATTTTGAAAGAACAAAGACAACTTCACAAATAAGTTATTTGTTATATATCCGTGGAGAGAGTTTAAATATAAACAAGGTTGTACAGTAACTTGAGGCTTTCAGAGTGTTAGATTGTTTTCTACAGGTGACCAGCAGATCTCATCAATCATTGTTTCCTGTAAGATCATATTAAATGGCTTGTTTATATATTTTTAATTTTGAATGTTCGATCACCCTTTTTCTACTTCCCTGTTGCAGATGAACTGTTTGAAAGAACATTGTGAATAAGTTAGTTGTTAATATACAAAGGTGATATAATATTCACCTTGTTTTTCTGTTCTTCCTGCAAGATATTTTAATACTAAACTGATATGAAATCAATAGTGGCACTAGCTGTATATTAGATAATGTTTTGGCAAATTCTTTTAAACTGAGGACAATAAATGATTCAAAGCATACTGTTTCCTGGGTCAAGATATGCAAGACATATTTCTCAGGAGTCTAAATGCCACCTACTGGTGACAAATTTCTCTGTAGAGCCTAGTAGAGGAACAAAAATAAAACCAAACAAAATCATAGGGCAAGTTGGAATTGAATGAGAGATATTTACCAAATGTGAGATGGTACATTTGTCTGAACTACACATCTGGCAAGTGGCTTTAGTTTACTCTAAGAAATGGAATATAGCAAGAAGAAACTGTGATATTTGATATTTTTCCCTGCTGGCATTGTTTCTATTCACAAATATTTGGAATATGGTCCCTTAACATACTCATGGAAGTTGCCACATTATGTGGGATTTCCTAAAAGATCTAGCCTTAGCATTTCTTTTGTTTGTACCATTTCTGTGGACTGGGCTAGAAAGGAGTTTGTCAGAAAGAAGTATTTTACAAAAACAAGCTTTCAAAGACAAAGTTAAATATGTTTCAGTTTTAAAAACTGGTTGAAATAAACACTCTGCCATAGTTAAAAAATAGTCTAAAAGTCATTAGGTAAGCAGTTTGCATGGAAAAACGGGATAAAAATAAAAGCCGAACATTCAAAATCGGAGAATTATCAGTCAGTGAAACAATATAAAGTAATCTTCACAAAGTGACAGAAATTCAGATGAGAAGTAAAAATATGTGTGACACAGAGAAAAAGATCTAATTTAAGTTTAGGAATTCTTGTTTCCACTGTTTTTTAGCTGGAATTTTCTCTTGATTCGAGGCCTCAGAACCACCCCATCAGATGTCCTTCCTCTGATCTCCACCCTGGATATTCCTGTCACAGGGCTTTCACAGGACACTGCGACTGTTGATTCACATCTCTCCTCATTATATTGGGAGGATGAATCAAGTCTTTTTCATCTTTGTCCCCAGTGGGGAGCACAGTAGCAGCAAAATAACTGTTCATAATTATTTATTGGAGTAATGAGTAAACTCTGTTTATAATTCCTACAAATCCCGTGAGTAAATGAAAAATGTCTGCTAAAAAAAAAGAAAAAAAGAAAAATATTTGTTTAACTTGGCCTTCAAGACAGTACAATTCCTTGGGTTTTTTTTTTTCCCCTAAGTCATTACTGTTCCTTCTTAGTCTCGTCTGCTCCTTGCAGGTCTTTGCTCCTATTTCTTAAGGTTAGAATGAACCAAGACTCAGTCCTTCAGTCTCTTCCTTCCTATCTTTGAAGAGCTCATTCAGTCTCATGGCTTCACATCAACTAATTCCTCACAAAGCTGGAGGAGCTCAACTCTGACTTCTCCCTGGAGCTTCAGGCACATATATTCAACTGCATATATATTCACTTAAATGTCTAATGAGCATCTTAAATTTAACCCCCTGATTTCCAGCCTAATCAAAATGCTTGATGAATAGAAATTCAATAATTGTGCTTGTAGACCTAAACTGTGGAATTATTCTTTCTTTCATATGTTATTCAATATGGCAGCAAATATACTCATTTCTGCTATGAAAGTATGTACAGGATTTGACCACTCTACTGCCTGTACCATTCTTACCCTGAAAAGCCTCTTTATTGCTGGTTTTCTTTTTTTCATTGTTTATTGGTACATTTTAGGTATACAATACAGTTACATTCATCATTGGGATCTTTTACCTTTACATGATGTACTTGGTTCTTATTTTTTCCCATTCCCCTGCCCTCCCTTCAACCCCTCCACCTTTCCCCATTTACAAAGACTTTGTTTCCATTTTTTCCTTTTCTCTAATTTTTACCTTTCCCTTCTTTCCCCTACTCCTCCCACTTCCCTTACCCCTTTAGACCTTTTCTTCCTACTTCACATTATCAATTTACACTTTGATCCTTATTTACACTTTTAGCTTCTCACACCACAGAAAATATTGTTGGTTTTCTTACATCCGCCTTCCCTCTGTAGTTCTTTATACTTATTCCCGATGCAGCAGCCAAAATGATCCAGTTAAACCCAAGTTAGGTCCATGCTCAAACTCCCCAATGGCATCTCATTTCACTGTGCAAAAGAAAGCGTCAATTTAAAACTTGATGTCTCCCTTGATCTGGCCCCTCTCCAGTTCATTCATGGCATCTCCTGGGCTACTTTTCTTTCAGTTTTATTCATTCTGGTGATTTTATTGAAATTTTTACATCTAGCCATTCCTGATCTTCTGACTTAAAATGCAAACCCTCCTTTCAAACTTTCCCTGTTTCTAAAGATTAGCTCATATTTTTAATTTGTCTATTTCCCTTTAGTAGAATGTAAGTGCTAGCAGGTCAGGAATTTTTGTTTGTTTTATTCAATAGTTTCTCTATAGTGTCTTGAACAATGTTTGGCAGACAGTAGGTGTTCAAGAAATATTTATTCAATAAATAAATGTGAAAACTTTGTTTCCTCAATTGCTCATTTAGCAAATATTTACTGAAGATCTTGGTACTGTTATAAGCTGTTTAATACAGTTCTAGTACTATAATTTATCCCTGAGACTTTAGTTAATAATAACTTGACTGATTTTGAGCATAATTTAGTGAATCATTGTTTTGCCTATCCCATCTGTCTCATTACATACAAGTTTCTTCATCCACTCTTCCAATTGTTTCTTTATGTTTCACAATTCATTCCTTCTCATCTTCATTCATCTTCCTTTTTTGGGAAGTGAAATTTGAAATGATGTCATCAAGCGATGTAAGTACCAAAGGAGAGAGAGCCACATGTTTGAGACTGAAATTGGATAGGATAAAAAAAACTCTCAGCTTCTAATCCTTCTAAACGTGTTCAACTCCTTCTTAGATCTTTAACAATTTCCTTTTTTCCTTTAATCTACTTTGTGAACATTTTCACTTAATATGTATACAGAAAACACTTCTTCTTATTGAGTTTTATTACCTTTTCTACTTCATCGCATCATAGAGTAACAGAACATCTTTTTTCTCAGTGTGAGTGAATATCACTTGTGGGAGAGTTAATTCTGATTCTGATAGGTAAACTTTTATAATATAGTTTATAACTTGCATAACTTCTAAAGACCTACTATATTTTTAGTCAGGGTCTTAAAATTCACCTTCCTAGTTATTCTCAATTAAGTGGCAGATGAAGCACAAGAGCTAAATAAAGGAAATAATTTCTGCGTATTTGTTTTTCACTGTTGAATTCTCTACATCTAGAAAGTGCTGGGAACACATTAGGCTCTGAATAAAGATTTATTGAATGAATGAATAAATGATATGAGATGAAAATGAATGGCGAATATACTTATGTAAAAATGAAGATGCCATTGGTGAATACAGGCAATCTAATAAAAAATATATAAATCAATTCATATGAGTGGATGATAATTTTTATATCTCTGATATTTTTATGTAAAGATAGCAGTTTTTTAAGGGCCTTAACTTGCTTTTAAGCTCTTTGAATGTGGAAAATAGAAAGCGGGAAATAAAGAGATTCTTAAAATCCTAAAGAGATAAATTTTAAAAGGATTGGTCAAAGCTCAGGTTTTCCTCCTCATGCCTTACTGTTACCTGAAAATACAACATGAATACGAGGGATAGTAGTCAGGAACTTACGGAGTTTCAGTGGTGTATGTGGACTGGGAATATGTCCATGAGTCTCCATTATTGCAGCTCTAAGACACTAAGTGAAAGATAAAAGGAAATATCAACTGTGTATTAAATTACATGGTACATTCACAAGAGTTCCATTAATGTTAGCTGCAAAATATTTTTTCATATGATTTGACTTGGTTTATGATCTGGAGTCATTTTCTCAACCCATTTCAGCTTTATTTTCATGGACTTTCTCTGTATCCTTACCAACCAAAAAACAGGTTTTTTTTGTTAAAAGTGGAATATATTGTGTACACCTATTATATACATACATATCATTTGATACTGTAATTATGAATGAGTATAAACAATGCAAATTAATTTCCATGGAGACGTTTACACATATGCACACATCGTGCTTTAGTTATATCCACCCTCTCTTCTCCCCTCTTGCCTTTCCCTCTATTTTTTCCCTGTTCCCTCTAGTTCCTTTCCCTCTTCCTAGTAGTTTGTCTTCATATTTTTTTCCTATTAGTTTCTACATATGACAGGAAAATATAGTACTTCATTTTATGAGTCTGGCTTATTTTAGTTCCTATGATGTCCCCAGTTCCTTTTTTTTTTTTTTTTTTTTTTTTGCAAAGACAAGATTTCATTCTTTAGCTGTAAGATATTTTTAGATGCTATTATTTTTAATTTTTATTTTTATCTGTACATGTTTACAATACATATTATATTCATCACAGGGAATTGGTACATGTACATAACACATCTTAATATTTTGCATGTAATCTATTTTTAATGAATGTCTGGAAATTTCTCAATTCTGCATTATGACCTTGGTGTTGTACACATGTATCACACATACAAAATTATCTTATAGATAATCATTAGAGTATAACTAATGAATAACGCACATCAAGTAAACCACCTTTAAAAATCTAACTTAGAAAATCCTTTTTCCTCACTCCACATGGCATAATTCCTATAAATATGGCAGATCTGTATGAGTTGAGACTGAGAATATGTTTTACTTATTCCAAAGCAGTAAGTAAATGTCATATTTTTCATTTAACACCTTGGGCTTTGTGTAACAGAAATAGTCGAGATAGCAGAGTATAATCATTGGAAAGTATTTTAGTATTTCAAATGGTTATGTTCCTAGGTGAGTTCTCCCTGTGAAAGCCCAGGGCAAAGACTGCCAACAGACTGGATCCCAGGATGTTTTCTTCTTTTTTTTTTTTCTAAGACCCCTTGAAATGCAGCCAGTGGGGAAAACAATGACTTTGCAAATGAGATCCTTCTCCAGCAGTGCCACTAGGAAGAGATGGGAGTGAACTCCAGAGTAAACAATCACTATTCATTTTCTGTAATACGTCTCAGAAGGTCCCCACAAGTCAGGGTACCAAGCTGGGCTCTCCATTATTCATTACAGTTCATGGCAGTTTTCTTCAGTTGAAGCTGGGTACATTTTCTCATATACTTCACCTAGCAATTGTGTAATAATTAGAGGACATGTTGACTTTTAGATACCATATTCTTGCCCATACATGCAACTAGTAATTTGCTCATGAGAAACATATTTGTCCTACATGTTTTATCTCTAAATTCTATTTAATAACATTTATTAAAATTATGATTTTTAATTTAAACCTATATATAATGATAAATCATCCGATGACAGTTAACTACCCTACAATTTTTTAAAAATCGGGAAATAGTGTCATTTGTAATGTTGAAAAGGAGTTCCATTGATGAGCATGGGCCTCCATTGCAATCGTTTAATTTCTGTAATTTTTCCTCTAAATACTAAGTATTGTGATGTCATTGCACATATGGAAATTTAGTCACCATAGCAAGTTTTGACATATTTAAGTGAGTACTTCAGACTACTCAGTGGAAATAAATGTAAAATAAAATAAAAGTGAGAATCCAAATGTTATTTTAAGTTTTTAATGCTATAGCTATTTAATATTTCTCTTGGGTAAAAATATTTCAGCTAATGTTTGCTATCTGAATATAGTCCCTGATTTTATCCTTTAGATAAGAATACTAAGCTTAAAATAAAATTAATAGTGATTCTGAAGTAACCATTGGGATTTCTAATTAATAATTAAATTGGCAAATGAGCTTCTGCCAGAAAAATCTCATTCTAATTCCATGAAAACCAAAGGCCTCAACAACCACTTCAAGTCAAAACACTAGAAAAAAATGTAATCAGCTAGATTTCATTATTTCTAAATTGTTTTGTTCTCCCTCTGTCTAATCTAACTTGCCTGTATGATTGCTTTGAAATATTTAACATACTTTTTATTTATCCAACTGTGTTCTTCTTTGGTGTTTGTTACATCTTTCATTCATTGATTTACTTATTTATTTTCTGTGTGTGTTAGCTTTCTTTGGTTGCAATTCATAGAAGTGAACCACTGAGCAACTAAACAGAAATAAAAGAATGAATTAGTTATTGAATAGCATGATATATCTCTCACAAAATCAAAGTGATGAGTGAGTCCTTCTTTAGCAATTCAGCTTTCAATGTTATTTTTATTAGTACCGTACATTTTTTAGTACACAATGTTTACATTCCTTGTGTGGAGTTGGTAAATGTATGTAACATATCTTAATTCCTTTTAGAGGCTCTCACCTGATGTAGGAAGTTGTTATTGTATTGGATGAATGTGCTGTACATAAATGCTGTGTTTGTGGGGAAAGAGGAGGGAAAGAGAGAGAGAGATTGATTTCAGAGCTTGGGAACATGCCTGGTAAAAGCAGGTAGTACCTGTATAGCAATGCTCTCCAAGACCGCATCCATTTATGGAAACATAGTTTCTGAAAGTCAATTTTTGGGTGTACAAAAGAGTACAGAATTGGTGCTGGATAAATTAATACAATAGATGACCACTCTATTTACTTTTTTGCATTAAGAACTGAGCACACTAATTCATTCACATGTACTACAGTTGTAATTTCTAGTAGCTCATATGCAAACAGAGAAAGCCATTATATTTCCCTTGTAAACATATCTAGATGATCTCTATTATTTTTCCCTTTTTGCTACCATAAACAATGTTGTGATACCCAAAAATCAATAGCCTTCTTGTACACAAATAACAGACTCACGGAGAGAGAAATAAGGGAAAAAATTCCTTTTACAATAGCATCCAAAAAAATGAAGTATCTAGGAATCAATCTAACAAAAGAAGCAAAAGATCTCTACACTGAAAACTACAGCACACTCTGAAAAACGAAATTGAAGAGTATATAAAAAAATGGAAAGATATCCCCCTGCTCCCGGGTAGGAAGAATCAACATAGTGAAAATGGCCATGCTACCAAAACTGCTATATACATTCAATGCAATGCCAATTGAAATTCCAACACTATATTTCACAAAACTAGAAAAAAGAATCCAAAAATTCATTTGGAACCATAAGAGACCTGGAATAGCAAAAGCCATTTTAGACAATAGACACATGGAACCAGGTATAACAATTCACAATTTGAAACTATACTACAAAGCCACTGTGATAAAAATAGCATGGTACTGGCAAAGAAATAGGCCTGAGGATCAGTGGAACAGACTGGAAGACACAGAAACAAACTCAAATGTACTCAGCTACCACATCTTTGACAAAGGAGCCGACCATCCTCAGTGGAGGAAAGATAGCCTCTTTTTTTTTCACCTTTAATTGAGTTTATTGGCCTCTTTAATAAATGGTGTTGGAAAAACTGGATGTCAACCTGCCACAAATTAAAATTAGACCCTTGTCTTTCGCCATGCACTAAATTAAAATTAAAATGGATTAAAGATGTAAATATTAAAACAGAAACATTAAACCTGCTGGAAGGTAAGTTAGGCAGAACTCTGGAAGACATTGGCATAGGAAAAGACTTTATGAACAAATCCTCAGTAGCATGGGAACTAGCAGATAGAATCAACAACTGTGATATCTCAACATCACTGATCATTCAAGAGATGCAGATGAAAACAACACTGAGATTCCACCTCACCCCACAAAGAATGGCTGCTATTAAGAAATCACAAAATAACAAATGTTGGCGGGATTGTGGAGAGAAAGGAACCCTTCTCCATTGTTGGTGGGAGTGCAGACTGGTGCAACCACTATGGAAATCAATATGGAGATACCTCAAAGAGCTGGGACTAGAGGTTCCATTTGACCCAGCCATCCCTCTGCTGGGTATCTTTCCAAAAGAACTAAAAGAATCGTATCACAGAGGAGTATGCACACCCATGTTTATAGCGGCACAGTTTGTAATAGCTAAATCTTGGAAACAGCCCATTTGCCCATCCGTTGGAAATTGGAAAAAGGTGTGTTTTTTCTATAAAATCGAATATTACTCAGCCATAAAGAATGAGAAAATAGATTCATTCATAGGAAAATGGATACATATTGAAGATATACTCCTAAGTGAAATAAATAAGTCACACATGTGTAAATACCGAATAGTTTCTCTGGTGTGAATAATCTGCAATAATACATAAGATCCTAATAAGATTACTGACATTTAGAAATGGGAAGAAATGAGCTAAAGGTGTACGGAAGGTGAGATGGGTAGGGGAAGGGTAATAAGGGAAAAGAAAAAAATGGGAGATAATGAAAAGATGGAAATAAAGTGTTTGTAGATGGGGAGGGGAGGAGGGGGTGAAGGGAGGGCAGGGGTAAGGAGAAAAAATGAGAATCAAGACTTGTCACGTAGAGGTACAAGATCCCAACAATGAATGTAACTGTACTGTATCCCTAAAATGTACCAATAAACTCAATTAAAGCTGAAAAAAAAACAATATTGTGATAAACTGGAAATATATGATTTTATATCTATTACTTTTTGTTGTGACAATATTTTAGAATTATTTTTAGTTAATACAAAATAATTGTTCTTATTTGTGTTACAAAAGTGACACGTGATTTATGTAAACATTTACCATGATCAAATTAAAGAAATTGGCATACTGTCACCTTCAACTTTTATTATTTCTTTATGGTGAGTATATTTAAAATCATCGCTTGTAGCTATTTTGAAACATACTATACATTATGGTTAAGCAGATTTGTCCTGTATGCAAGGAACAAAATAATTTTTTCTTCCTACCTTAGTGTAACATTGCATTGTTGACCAACCTCTCTCCAGCCATCATATTCTAACTTTCCCTAGACTCTGGTAACCACTATTCTACTCTCAACTTCTATCGTATTAATTTTGTTAGATTCTTTGTATGAGATTACTTGTCTTTCTGTGCCTGGCCTATTTTGCTTAACATAACGTCCTCTAGTCCTGTCCATGTTGTATCGAATGACAGGATTTCATCCTGCTTATGGCTGAATAATATTCCACTGTGTACCTGTACCATGTCTTCTTTATCCATTCATCTGTTGGCACATATTTATATGTGGTGTTCTTGAGTCAAAAGATAAAACTTACATATTATACATGTATAGAGGCCCAGAAAAATATCTTGAAGGATGTATATTAACATGTCAGTAATGGTTACTACTCTGGTACATTTCTATTCATTAAGAGAGCTATACTAATAGTAAAATGGAAACATATTAAAGATTGCTTCACTAGGTATCTGACATTTTCTCCTCAAGAAGGTAGCTGTAAGTAGCCATGTTTTATTTCTTAAAAACAAAACCTAACAACCTTGTTCTTTGACATAATTAATTCAGACTCACAGAGAAAAACAATTCAAAAAACTGCATAAAGCCTTCATTCAGATTGCCCAAATGCTAGTATTTTACATTTGCTTATCTTTCTCTCCCTCATCACATACAAGTAATCTTTTTCTGGTCTGTCTGAGACTACATTGGTCTGTAACTCTGAGATGATGCTAACTCCATTTTTGAATTTGCCAGCATCTTTAAACTCCATCCCTGATGTCTCACATCTGAGCAAGCTGATAAGAGAGTCTAATGCTCCTTCCTTGGTGCCACTGGGAGACTAAAATTGTGAGTGGCCCCCCTTAAGTAGGAAGCACTTAACCTTATCCCACCCCATAGCTACATGATACCTCAGCACCAGTCTCCTGTCTTTGATCTCTGAGACCGACTTGATAGGTGTGCCCCATTCTCCTAAAGTACACCAATCGTGTGAATGATAAGCCCTTCATACACTCCTCAGATGTATTTGCAACATGAAGTTCAAATTCTTAGTGAAGATCCATCCTCCTCTTGCAGAATGGTCACATCCAATCCTGAATAGAATGTTTTATAGAATCACAGTGTACTTAACAAAATTAGGAAATTAACATTGATGTCCCCATGTGTCCCAGTCATGTTCCCCAAAGCCTAAGAAAATCTTGGCTGATCCTATTAGTCAGATGCTGTGTATTTTTAGCCTCTTTTATCTGGAAAAGGTCCAAAATCTTTCCTTGTCTTTCCTGATATCGACAATATCGACATTTTTTAAAAGCTCTGCTCAGTTATTTTGTAGAATATTTCTCAATCTGGGTTTGATGTTTCTTCATAATTAAATTCAGGTTCTGCTGTAATGGAAGTTTCCTTTGTTCTTTTTGTTATTTTTGTGTATTTTTATTATTTCTTACATCTCTCAGGCAGGAAAAAATTCCAGTACTAATCCAGACTTAATCCTGGAATATCCAAGGTTGAGACAAGATCTCTGAACATTGTTTCCTATTGCCTCTCTTACTACTGTTTTTTTGAGTGATGGAAGGAGGCAGGTAAGAAGTAATGCACAAAATATGATATCAACTGTACTTGGAAAACTTTGTAAAGTTCTCTTCTCTTGAGCCAGGTTTCCCTGATACCTTGTATAAGAGATGCCATGTCAAAATCTCCTCTTGAACAAATCTGCCCTGTCTTTTGGTTAAGTTATTTCCAGAACCACAAAGAGCTACCAAAATAATACTAAAACTAAGGCACGTGATGTGACTTGTAGTAACTGAAAGATTATAATTAGGTTTGCCTTTTGAATTTTAACAAAGATCTTTTGAATAATTTAAAACAAACATGCTTTTTCACAATCACAAAATAAATAATAAAAATTTACTTCCATTAACAAAAAACTACCCTTGATTAAAATTCTGTCTCTTACTAATTATTATTCTCCTTTTTCCTTTAAAGCTAAGCTCTTGAAAGCGTAGTGGCCACTTGATGTCTCCATTTCCTCACCTTCTGTTTAGTTCTGCAGTGACCTTCTCAGTGTCACTTTTCTGCCCTTACTGTGACTGGTTTTAAAGACTACTTTTTCCTTTGATGTCTGATTGAGCCTTTATTTCCATGGTTTGCTCCACCCGCTCCATAAAAATATAACAGCCTTTCCCTAGCTTGCTACACATCCCCTTTCTCATCACTGTCCAGTGAACTTACAAATTTCTGTAGCTTCAGCTCCTATTTTCCATTAATTCAGTATCCAGAGTTACAGCCTTATCTTTCCTGGGGACTTCTTTATTGATTATGCCCAAAGCAAACTGTAGGCAGGGCAGGCTATAAAGAGCTGACCTGTCAATTGGCTCATTTTAAGAACTGAGTCTAACTGAAGCTACATGACTCTCAGAACCACCTCATAAGCACTGTGATAGCACACAGGTTAGCACAACCTTCCTGCTAACAACCACAGCTGAGGCCAGAGAAATGGCCTATGGAGCTGTGGGGCTCAATGTATGATAACATAGTAAGTGGCTGAGATCAAAGTAACTCACACCCAAATTCCATTCCCACAACTATCACTTTTTTAACTAGGACAAGTTTCTAATTATAGCCCTATATTTTGTCAATTCTGTTCCTAATTTGAGAATGCTTTGTCTTTTCCTTTACAAGCCTTGCCTGTATAGTATCTATAGCAACTGCAAAACTGCACATCTTTGCACATAGCTCCCCTTTAGCACATACTTCTCCTTTAACCCAATTTGATTACCAGTAAAAATCAGTGCCTTGGACTGACCAGGACCTTTTGCTGATTACTCAGCATTGGCTGTCCTGGCTCCTCACTTTTTTCTTTCATTCTGTCTTTGAGTCTTTCTTCAGTCCTGTGTTGTACACTGGCAGAAGACTGGAACCTACCAGGGGTAGGAGACCTACCGGGGTCTCCAGTAATCCTCACTCCTAAACCAGGGGATTTTGGGTCCATTGGCCCAACATAGTTTTTCCTTTAGATTATGGGAACCACAGACTCAATCATCACCATATTTATGACCTTTATTCGCTTGTACACTCAGTATCCAGCTCAGGCAAGAATTCTAAGTTCACTCAGGTATCTGGGCTGCGAAATAAGAAACATCTCAGCTCTTTCTTTATTCCTTACATCCAAGATCTGCTGAGTCCCATTCACACATGATTCTCAGATCCTTCATAATTATGCCTGAGATTGCTATAAACATTGGAACTATCATTAGGGAATACCAATAATAGGACAGATCTTCACTCCGACAAGTTTTTTTTTGTGTGTGTGTGTGTGTGTATTCCTTTATGATCAAATGAGATGAAATCCACTTACCACTACCTCTTGGCCTTTCTTTTACCCAGTATCATCCAATTGCAAAGCTATCAAAGTGTAAAATCATGCTTTATGCAAATACTACTTCAGTATTAAACTCTTTTACATGATACAACAAATTTCAGTAATAATAATTAGTCATGAAATAAATAATAATGGCTTGAAATGAAATGTAGACAGTAAAAAATATTGAAATACATAAATATTCAGTATAAATAAAGTATAAGTATACAATGACTATAACATTACAAAAAAATAAACAATAGATCAATACTTTAACTATATCAATAACATTTTTAAAAAACAAGAAAAAAATATAATACCTCCATATTGGTCTATTACAGAAATATTGCATTTTCTTTTTTGTGTTTTAGAACCTTAACTTTTAAAACTTTTTGATAATTGTCAAAATTATTTCCCTTCATATACTGATGTTCAATAGATTTTTCAATCTATTTTTACTCATGGTTGATCAAAGGGCATTTTTATTAATTTTGAAATCTAAAACATTTTTTAAATTAAAAAAAAACAAGCATAGTGAGTTTGATATTAATTCATAAATATTTCATTCCATTATATATTTCATAAATTTCACTAGCTTTCAAATATCTTCACACTTGAAAAGTCTCTGGCTATGTAACTTCATGAGTCATTCATATTTATTCATCATAAATTTCTGTTATACTTAATATAATATTCTGAAGTTTCTGCAAATTTTTTTTCTGAAAAAAATAGAGAAAATAGCTGAATGACACATACATTTTGGGTTCATTTTTCTAGAATATCTAGTTTTTAATGAAAATTGAGGTGTTTAAATGTTGGCCTTTTCATTTCTTCTGAGGCAAAGAAAGACTGCCATCTTCTGCTATTTCCCTGATACTATGTCTCATATCTGATTGTTTTTTTTTCACATAGATATCCATTCCATTATATTTTGTTGTTGCAGATCCCTTCTCAATCTCCAGGAGCTATTCTTGAAGGGTGCAGGTTAAAGTTTGTAGTCTCATTGACCATAGTTAAAGTTTGACTTCAGATATTTACAAATATATTTGTCTTTGATTAATTTCATCTAAAACTTCAAACCATAAAATAGAATTTAACTCAGAAAATAAAAATCTCATTCATCAGAAAGCAGCAAGTTAGCTGATCTTCTTGGGTCCATATTAGCTATTAGATCATAAAATACTTCAAAGTTTGAGATTTCCATTTTAAAATATGTCCATATTGCATGTATGGCTTCATAATGAGACTTGAAACTTATCTGGGAGTGTCTTTTCCTTATTAGATCTTCCTCCCAACACATAATGAGGTGAGAATAAAAACACATCTTTCTTCAGAACTCCCCAAACTGACACAAAGAAATATTTCCATCAAAGCGACTTTCACAAAATTTTAGACAGTGATTGTCTTAGTTACTATTCTCCTTGCTTAGACAAAATACCTGACACCCAAAGTTAAAGGAGGAAAGGTTTATTTTAGTTCACAGTTTATAGAGGCATTAGGTCATAGTTGGCTGGTGCCAAGGCAAGACAGAAGGTCATTGCAGAAGAGAAATGGTACATGGCAGGGAGAAAGCAGCAGAGCAGCAAGCAGCAAAGTAGTAAAGAAATAGCAAAGTGAAATAAATAAGTCACACATGTGTAAGTACCGAACAGTTTCTCTGGTGTGAATAAACTATAACAGTACATAAGATCCTGAAGAGATAATTGACAATGTGAAATAGGAAGAAAAGGGCTAAGGTGTAGGGAAAGTGGGGAGGGTAGGGGAAAGGTAATAAGGGAAAAGAAAAAAAATAGGAGAAAATGAAAAAAAAGGAAATAAAGTGTTAGTAAATGGGGAGGGGAGGAGCGGGTGAAGGGAGGGCAGGGACAAGGGGAAAAAATGAGAACCAAGATCTGTCATATAAAGGTACAAGATCCCAATAATGAATGCACTGTACTGTATACCTAAAATGTACCAATAAACTCGGTGAGGAAAACAAAGAGAAAGAGAGCTGGGGATTTAGCTCAACGGTTTGGTGGCCTGCCTCGCAAGGGCAAGGACCCAAGTTTGATCCCCGGTACCAAAAAAAAAAAAAAAAAATAGAAGAAGAAAAAAAAAGAGAGAGAGAGAAAGAAATAGCAGCAGGCTGCCTCTTCCTTTTATCCCTTTGAGGCTACCCACCCTTTCGGTAGTGCCACCCATACCCACGTAGGCGTCTCCATTATGCACACCCAAAACATACACTGATTGGTTAATCAGTGGACTAATTTAGTAATCACTCACACTCAATTCCAGCATCACACAACCTAGAACCAGCCACCTCTGAAAAGCCCATTTATGACCCCATGAGGCTTTGGGGTTACATTAGACACAACCTATAACAGTGATTATTCATAACATCAGTAACATTCAGAAAGTCTGTTTAATTGTCAAATGTTACTCTGAACACCAAAGATGCTTCTGGCCATAATTACATTATGATATTTCAACATTGTATATAATTAACAGAAATTATCCAGAAATGCAGATGTGTGTAAGCATTGAAAGGACCTATACTAGAAATAACCAAGTGTCACATAGGGAGGAACTTAAAGAAAATGATGAATAATCTTCTGTAAGCACTGATATAAAAGAGCAAAAACCACTAAAGCAAAAGCAAATGTTGATAAAAATCAACATCAGCATCACCAGCATATGTAAACAAAGAGGAAGGCAAATAGATTTGTAAAGACTAAGACCAGGCAAGTGACACAGAAGTCACTGAATGGCATTTTAATTTATGCTGATATTGCTGATTCGCCAGTCTTGGCCCCTGATGACTTGAGAGCTAATTTGGTGAAGAAAGGCAGTGAATCTCTTAGTGAAGATGGAGCTTTCTACACATTAACTGAAAGGAAAAAAGTAGCATAGAGTATCAGTCTCACCTGATGGTTTTCTAAGTCTTTACCAAGTAATCATAAAAAGAAAAAAGAAAAAGTTGATAACTTGATTAAAAATGAATTATTTATTTACCTCATTTTTAGTGCAGACTGTGCAGATAGAGACAAATACTGTAACAGCCAACTTTATAACCAACTTTAAGAAAACAACAAAAATTAAATCCTCAAATCCCCAAGTGTGAGACATTAAACAATTTTCCTTCTTAAAAACATAGATGACATCAGCAGTGCTAATGAAACTCAGAGAAAAGAGCTATCAATAAAATCTATCCAGCAAACATGAATAAGTTGAGTAAAGTGGGAGACATTTTACATAACATCTGACACAAATATATTTTTAGCTACATAGCGCTTTCCCTGTTATGGTCATAGAAAGGATATGTCATTGAAAAACAAAGAGAATTTTTGGAGTTGTTGGAATAACTTTCAAATTACATCCAATTTTGAAGGAACATTTTGTTAAAATTAAATATGTTATTCTTTCTGAAGGGAAATTAATTTCACATTTATTTTAACAAATCTGGAAAAAATCTTCAAAGAAAAACAGTAATTATATTTATAAAACAAAATATATTTTATTTATGCCGCTAATTACTGGTAGTACTACTAAGGGATACCTGAGCTAATGCATGGGATTGGACAGGAAAGTCCCACTCTTACCCTGCAGCAACTTTACTCCAGCTGATAAGGACCCAGCCAAGTAAGAGACTCAGACAAAGCAGGAAATCTTCATGTGTGTGTCTCTTCAAGTGTCCAACTTTTTTCCACATTGAACATCAAAAATTTGGGGAAGGCCACCAAAACTTCTTATGGGATTCCTCAAAGAGCAAAGACCCTGTAACGGTTGAAAAAAGTCCATGCTATATCTCAGAGTACAGTAAATAGCATAGGTAAAATTCTGTAAGGAGCCATGGGTTTGTTTTTATACATAATTCTCTAGTCTGAAACACTCTGCTGGAAAGATCTCTTCCTCCTAGCATTAGTGTATTTATGCAGAGGTCCAGTTAACCAGGACATGTCTTCTTTTCTTGTCCTCCAGGGCATGCCTTATTTCTTTTTTCTTTCCACTAAGTTTATCGGTATATTTTAGGCATACAATACAGTTATTCATCATTGGGGAAATGTACCTTTACATGACGTATCTTGGTTCTTATTTTTTCCCCTTTCCCCTGCCCTCCCTGCTTTATTTCGATTAAGAGAATGAATGAGTGGTTTAGGCTAGCTTCAATAATTCCTTCCTGTCAGTAATACTTCCAGTTGTTCACATACTGGGCAAATGCACAAAAATGAGAAGGCATTTCCATATCTGTGATGAAGTTACAATAAAGGACTCCTTGCTGAGCTTCTTTTCTATTTCTGAGTAGACTATCACTGAACTCAAAAGAGAGAGAAATAGATAGTGATAGATGGAAAACAATAATAAAACAGTAAGAGGGTCATAAAAATTCAAATTCAGTATAAATTCCAGAAATTTTGGTACTGTTTTTTCTACCACCTTTCAAATGTCTCCAAAATTGAAACATTTCCACTAAGTCAGAATTGTCAAAAATTTCTATTGTGTTTGGTAGAATATTCTAGAGTTTTTTTGTCTGGAAAAAGCAGAGAAAATGGCTAAAAGATATTAAACTGACATTATTTGATCCATTGCTTCAGAATTTGTGTCTAGTTCTTACTGACACAAGAATTAAAATACGACTCTGTCTTTGCCTTTTTATTTTGTTTTTGTTTATGAGCTTTAATAGATTGATGCTTCTTGATAGTAAAAAATGCCTCACTCTATATCTTTTTAAAATTCAAAATGGCTATGAAGCAGCTGCTGCTTTCACAACTATCTTGCAAAGCACTACAAAATTTTCCAACTTTGCACAAAAAAGGAATCATAAATATTTATTAAGAAATATTTTATCCTATTAAAAACTTGTACTTAGATGTTTTGATTATGCTGAAATAATAATACTTGTGTAAATAATTATTCAGGAAAAAGTAAGTACACTTTAATAAAAGCAAACCTTTAAAAAAGTACAATTTAAGTATATCATTTTAAGTAACATTCAATTCTCTTTATTTAGTTTGGAAATATTTAAAATACATTATATTTAAAAATATATTTCAAATTTGGTAAACTATTTCATGCATGAGCTATATAATCCAAAGTACAGTCGAGAAGTCTTTATAATAGTAGATATTTTCATTGCATGTATAATCTTATAAAAATTAAATGTGATCATGCTATTACCCAATACTTCTAAATATTTAAGACAATTTACTTAGGAATTTCCAGTAACATTTGTACCTTGAAGATAGAATTTCATACACACAAAAACACAACACACATCTTACAGTACATTTTTAATAGGCTATGAATATATGCAGTCTAACCAAAGACCATTAGTCCGTTCCCTAATGATTAATTTTTCAACTCAGTATGTGGGACATCTTCTCAAAGTATTCTATACCCCAACAAATATTTTCCAAAAAGCTTGCCAAAATAAAAATACTTCTGCCTCATTTATTACTACTTGTATGTATTACTTGTTCACATCAACAGTGTTCTATTGTGGCTAACTTTTCATATGACAATATTTTAAAATTAATTCCAATCTTCCATTCAACAAAAATTATTAAATACATTCTAAATGCCAGATATCCCAGAATATGAAGATTAAAGATGCGGCTCCTCCTTTGATAAGGTAATATCTGAACAGAAAGGAGGACAAACAAATAATAAATTTCAGTAAGCGCAACAGAGAATCTTCTTAAGGAGTGGAGTGACCCATTAGAAAATTTAATCTGAAGGCCTGGGGTCTGAAGAATGGGAGGCCTTGGAAAGCCCTCACTCACTTGGCAATTCAGACAAGTCCAACCTGTGGCCTGTAGGCTGCATGTGGCCCCAGCAGCTAGGAACGTGACCCCACAAGATCATACATGTTTGAACATTATTATGAAATATTTTCAGTCGTATTTTCCATGATTTGATTGCACGGTGCTTGAGCATAGTAGAGTGAGTAGGGGATGAGGAAGGGCTGTGTGCGAGAGGGCGCAGTGCATTGCTAACTTGGCCTCCTGCATCCTCCATACACAGTTGAGTCAAAACCCATGTGTATCCCATGTTATAGGCTTTGTGAACCTTACTTGGCTAGTAAAAAGCAGTGAACACTGATAATATTTCAGGCAAACTATGTGTATGCCTGTGATGACAGGCATTTATTCTTATCAGGCAGACATTCATGTGTTCTTGTTTATTAGCCTTGAGCTTGTGTCATCTTAGAAGAAACACTCTGCCCCCACAATTAAAAACTGAAAGTCTGAGAAAGAAAAACTGAAAGTCTGGTTAATAATCCCAATTTGCATCCTTTCTAAAACAAGGGAAATAGAAAATTGATACTATGGGAGATAGGCAGAAATGTCTGTCAAATCTAAAGCGGAACTTTGTTTACCAGACCATTATAATGAGCCTGGTTAGAAAGATATTTTTGAGCCAAACTAAAAGTTGCATTTCTGAAAATGAAAACTTGAAGCAAAATTCTGAGTTATACATGTATCGATCCTAAAATAAAAAACAAATAATGTATGAGAACAGTATTTTATTGGTTTCCTATACGAATTGAATTCCTAGTCATACTTTGTCTCATTTAGACTCAATGAAAAGCACTCGATGGTGGAATCATAACTATAGGTTGTCAACTAAGGGAAGCAAATACCCCCCATAACACCCAAAGCATTAGAAGTTGTTGAATGAGTAATTCAGAACTGGCATAGTTCAATCAAAAACATACACTATGGCTTTTTTGTTGTTGTTGTTGTTAAACACTAGGAATAAAAAATAGTACAAATTTCTGATTTAAGGCATTGTTTTAAAGGAGTATGATGACTATGGAAATGACCACAGGGTCTCACTATGTAATTGTGACTTTGTGACTGACCTGGAACTCACTATGTAGCCCAGGCTTGAACTCACAGCGATCCTCCTGCCTCAGCCTCCTGAGGGCTGGGAATATAGGCGTGCACCACCATGCCTGGCTTACCACTGTTTTTTCTTTCCCAGAGCTTCTATCCTTTACCTATTCTTCAGTGTGTTCTTTCAGCCTATGGACTTATATACTGCAAAATCAGTTTGAAATAAACACCGCTATGCAGTCAGAGAGAGCTGATGAGGGGTGAGCAGACCACAGCGAACTGTTAAATGACAAGCTTGGGGCTCCACTCAAGCTCCTTTCCAGAATTTTCCTGACTGGGTGGAGGAAGCAGGAAGAATCAGTAGGACTGGGGATTGGGAAAGTTCAGGTGGCTTTTTTGACATTGCTTCCTGAGTTCAGATGCCATAGTATCTCAGTACCACTTGGATGCTTCCATCGTCACCGTAGCCCAAAAAGTTCCCCCGAAGAAGTTCCTACGTGTCTTGCTTCAGCTTGTGAATGTGCAGGTCACTTGGCACCGACTTAGTTGAGGTAGATAGGAACGTGCAATGGTCCAGAGAGAAAAATCCCTAAAGCTGCTGTGGTGTTGATGTCTGTGCCTTGGCCACGAAACCCAGTATCACAACGAAGAAGGATCATTTGGTAACTAATTCTTACAACTTTGGGATATAAATTGCAGAATACATACATTATGCTAGCGAATGCTTGGCATACACTAAGTATTCAAGGAAGGAAACCTACTAAAATTATCGTAATCTCTATCATCTCACCATCGTAATCATTATCATCACCTTCCTTCTGGAAAAACATTGTTCTCACTGCCAGCCCCAAATGTTCCCGGCTGAGTCTAGAAACTGAAATGCTCGGTATTCTAATTTTCCCGGTAAAATTATGCCAACGAGAGAGAAGCAGTAGCACCTTCTAATCACTTAAGGATGAGAAGTAGGAAGTAGAAACTTCTCCTTCCCACCCAGCGCCCGATTCAGACTATCAGTGCAGAACCAAGACCAAAGACAGTCACCACGGCTCATGTGCACCGCAGCCACCTGGCTCTGAAATGGATTCATCCCAAGGCGCACTGTGGTTTCTCTTTTTAGTTTTAGTTTTAAGCTGTAGCATTGGGAATATTTTAAACAACTGACTCACCCTCAAAGGGAAGAAGCAAGCAGTGGATAGACAATGGGTGGAGAGGATGTTGAGAAATAGTCACCACAGGGAGAAATGCTTTGGCTAAGACTTTTATAAATAATTAAGTTATTATTCTAAGCCAGCCCTTTTCCCCCTCTTTACCTCCCACCCAAGTTGAAGCAAGGATTCTATTACCAAGCAAAGTTTGAGTGTGGTGAAATAACAAGCCCCCAAACTGATGGAGCTTTATTTCATTTTCTTGGCGATATCATATGGCTCTGTAAACCAATCCTGTTCTAGTTACCTGTTGATTGCATCAAAATCTAAGATATAGAACCCTTTTTGAACATCTGTGGAAAGAAATTTAAGTGCAATTAAAGACAAATGAAATAATTCATAATTGAGTCACTTTTAATGTGACATATTATTATTCTTATATCGTATTAATATATTATCCTCACCTGAATATTATTTCAGCACATTTTTATATTAGTAACTAATTTTTTATTCTGAATTCCTGGAATATAATGGAAATACAAGACATGATTTCTATACTGTAGAAGACACACAAGAAAGTAATAAATTTGGACAAAAGCACATATTTAATGATCTAGAAAACATCATTGTATTCCTTCCTTAATTACCAAAACATATGGAAACATCAAGACTATAGAGGCAAAGAAGAAATCCTTATTCTGGATTTCAATGGCCACTCCAATATATGTATTAGAATTCAAAATTCTAACTATGGCTTGTATATCTATCATCTCAAGCAAGGTATTGCAAAAGAGGACTGAAAGTCTCAATATATTTTGAGATAGCTGTGTACACTGAAGGAGAACAGATGTGGTTTGATCAGTTTTCAGATTCTCTGAAAACTTTGTTAACCCCTGTGTTAGAGAACACAAGTCCACCTCTATAAGCATGAAATCACGTTCATATTTTCTGCCTATAATTTTGAATAAGGGCCAGTCCACCCTGGGTGGGAACTGACGTCAAGACTTAGCCATTTTCTTGTAGCACCTGCATTTGAACTCATTCATCTCTATCAAGTTTAATAATCTGAGGGAAGAGAATCCATTAATGGAACTAAAAGCCTTTCTCTTCAAAAGGAACTAGTTAAGAAAACAAAGTGGTCTTAAAACACACATGCATATACACATGTAGAAGCAAAGTTTGGCACAACATAAAAAATAATAAAGCTGGAAGTGTTTTTCTTGAGACTGCAGTGCTTATTAAACATTTAAAATAAATCTAATGAAAATAGTTCAGGTGTGACTTAGAGCCTAAACCATGAGAACTGATTCTTAAATGTAAGATTTGCAATATTTTAACATATTTTCATGCCACTTTTATTATCTGGAAAGCGAGTATAAAAAGGAACTACTCATATACGTTTATTTTTAACTTCTTTTTGGTGTACATTTCTATATATGACAAATGCATGGAATCATGTGTCTGCTATTACCCAAAAGATTTAGGATGGTTCTGCCAATTTAAAATGTCCCTCATATTGCCCTGCTCAGTCCTCCCCTTATCCCACCCTCAGCCAGCCCCTGAAAATCACCATAGATTTGTTTTTTAAAAAATACAATGCTACATGCAATGATATAATATCTTCTGGGCCCAGTGTATTTAATGTAGGATAATTCATTTGAGATTCACTCACGCAGAATATTCCTCTGTGTTATAGAGGATTTCATTATTTTCACAAAGTTCATTTATTCCCTAGTTGAAGAACATCTGGATTTTTCCCAGGTTTGGCATAAATTATGAATATGGCTGCTATAAATATTTGCTCACAAATTTTTGAGTGAAATGTTTTAATTCTCTTAGGTAAATTAATAAAAATGAGATTTCTAGATCATATGTTAGGTATGTTTATCTTGAGAGAAAACTGCAAATTGTATTCTGATCTGCATGTACCATTTGTATAACCTCCAGGAATATAGGAAGAAACATTGTATGGTTTCTTTTATATGAGAAACCCAAAGTATAAATAATTTAAAGAACAAAATAAAAAAACTAATAGGAAACAAGAAGATAGATCTTTTACAAGTGAGAAGTGGACCAGGAAATAGAGGGGGTGGGGAGAGGAGGGGAAGGAAAGGTAAAACAAACAAAAAAAATGAGATGTATTATGTACATGTACCAACTCTTCATATTACGTGTACTTAATATGTACTGCAAACATGTACAAATCAATATTTTAAAATTAGCTAAGTAAAAAGATGAAATAGAAATGAGAATCCTGATATGTGAAGTAGTAAAAGGAGAGAGAGAGAGAGTCCTAGATACACAGAAAATTCACTTAACTTTTGTCTGAGAATGGCTTTGTAGCTCAGTCTACTTATAATATTGTCCTCGGGGACTCGTGGTCTTTGGGCACCTTTTTACATTCATCAACCATGTTATAAATGAATCAGTGCCACATAAGGCTTTTTTGTTACTCCCAATAACAGACACAAGTTTACATCCTAAGACACGTTGTGTAGTAGTAAAAGTTTATCGCTGTACTTGAAATTTTTGCCTTTCCAAACAAAATGAAAGTCCCTTTGACGCTAAGCAAGGTAATTCTTGGTTACAGTGTCAAAAAATGCAAGGAAAATTTTGAGTTTTCTGATGGCAACAATTCAAACATTTTCTTTTGGTCAATGAATGTGAGTCTTAGCTGCACTCCAACCTTGGAGAGAGGCGGCTCTGCTTATGTGGCACCTGAGTTCTGTGACTGTTGTAACAGCAGCCTGTCCTTGACCACTTGCATCTGTAGTATCTCTAGCATGGCCACAGAGCCCTCACAAATGCTAAGCACTATCACTATCCCAAAATATCATCCTTTTTCCTGCATATAGTAAGTGTCCCATTGATTGACATTTTAAATAAAATATAAAAGTAACATTAATGAATCTATTTTGCAATATGACTTTCAAGACCAGAGCAATGAACATCTTAGAGGAAATGGTTTCAAGATATGATCCTTCCTCTGAATTTCTACACTCACACACTTCCTTCTTTCATCACTTAGCTGTTCCAAGTGTAGACCATTTATTTCTATTATGTTAGAAATGATTTTCACAAACAATAAGGAAAGGACTGGCGCAAATTGTGTCTGTTATAAATTTCTGGAAGGCAGAAAGTACATCTTATTTGTTACATTACCCTTTCATCAATGAGAAAGATTTATTCACTGCCCAGTGTGTTTCAGGGTTTGTATTGAGTGTCAAAAATCTAATGACAATCCAACTTCCCCGCCTGCCTTGAGGACATGAAGAGAACAGGGCACATCTGAACCTTTGCTATATTGGGCAGAGTTGAAAATGTCTAGACTGCATTCAAAATCTACTGAGTCTGAAACTGCGGTGGGTATCCTAGGAATTATACCACATAAACTGTTGTGGGTTGCACATTGTGTTTTGTTCTTTTTATTCCCAGTGGTAAGCACAAAATCCTGAGACAGATATGCACTTGATATGCATTTGCTAAATTGTATCATTCCACAAATATCTGAGCGCCTTCTATGGACCAGATGTTCCAGGGACTTGTATCCAAGAATTAAACAGACAAAGATCTCCACTTTTGTGGAGTTTGTATTAGGGAGGGAGAGACGTTTGAACTAAACACAATAATGAAGTAGACTGCACAACATGGTAGAAGCTGATGAGATACAGGGGATAGGAGCAAGGCAGGGAAGGGGGGATGAGGGGAATCAGGGAGGAGGGAGTGAGAGAGGTAGTTGGCACCATTAATTCGGTGCTATGATAGGTCTCCTTGAGAAGTTGACGGTTGAGCAGGGAAGGACTTGAATGAAGTAAGGAAGGCAGCCTGGTGGATATCTGAAAGCAATAACTCAGGAAGAGAGTTCTGCTAGAGCAAAGGAGGAAGTTGGGAGTGTGCTCGGGGTCTCCAAGTCACTGCAAGCACCCTATGGGCTTAGATCTGGGGCAGCAATGAGGAGAGAGTTGGAGATTCAAAAGGGACAGACTGAATGCAACTTAGTAAGCCACTGTAAGCACTTAAGTGTGAGAATAAGCTAATGATTGAATAAGCTAATAAATCAAATTGTACCATAACACGTGGCAGGTACTAAATATATTCAGAGGGTGCCCAGAAGGGAGTTTGTTGTAATCATTCAAATATTGTTTTAATATTAGATACGTTGTTTTTCCAATTAAAAAGTTCCTTTTGCCATCATCAACATCACCAATGGCTAGTGAAAATTAAATATGATTCCAATAACAATAGTGTGCTTCTGCTTTCTTTTTGCTTAAGATGTGAACTATTTTAAAAGAAAAAAATTTCTCCTGTTCTTGGTTTATATATGAATGATGAATTAATCAACATGACAGAAATAGGAGAAAAGTCTTTACTCCTGTTTTTCGGTTACAAATTCCTTCCAGCAAGTACAAGATCCTGAGGTCAATCCCCTGCACCAAAATAAATAAATAAATACATACATACATAAATAAATACATGAATGCTCTTTCCATTAGCTCAAATTGTCTCAAAATATACAGGATGGCTAATAAATCAGTTTCATATTTCCAAGTGTCATAAACAATGGTGGCCCAAATATGAATGCCCCAGTACTGATCTCTCTACCAAGAAAATATAGTTTTAAACAGGAGTCTGTTATAGAGTGTTCAGCACACCAATGTTTTCTAAGCTTCCAGGACAATCCTCCCTGAAATATGAGATATAATTCTGTAGGAGGTTCAATCATTTTCCAGACATTTTTTCACACATTTGATAAGTCTATACATTTTTTGCCATGAAAAAACCATAGTCTAAAGAACCAAACAAAAAATATTAGATAAAAGCTAAATAAAAAGAAATAACTGCAGAGATACATTTAAGAATATGGCAACAGAAGGGAGAAAATACAGGAAGAATTATATTTTTAGCCTGATATATGTGAAATTGTCAAACTAATTTCAGAATCTAAATCTTTCAAACTATGTAATAATGGATTATTACATTTTACAGTTACTTAATTACATTAGGTTTATTAAAAATATACTTGACTGAAATACATATATAACATAGTAGAATCATCTTTTGACATCTGATATTACTATACTGATACATTTCAGTTATATCTTACGATTTTTCTCCTCTTTTCTTCAAATAGGTCATGTCAACACTGTTTACTTTATTCTTTGTTTCCTATAAGTAAGCCTTCAATATTTAAAGAATTTTTCAGAGAGCCATTAAATAGCATCAATTATCATAAAATTTCTTTACTCACATTGCACCAAGAAATTGTACTAATTGGTACTTTTTAAAATCATCTATATCAGCAGGATAGATGTGAAATAACCGTATACCATATAAATGAGTCCTGTCATTTCACATAGTTACAAATTATTAATTTATTGATATTATATTAATATGTTAAAGATTTTATATTATAGTAAATGTGTTGTTACACACACATTTAATGTTTATATTCTCCCCAGGGACAGTCCTGGAAAACGTGAATCTCTATATGTGTATTAAAATACATTTTGTACAAACCCAGATGTACTCAGCTACCTCATCTTTGACAAAGGAGCCAACCATCCTCAGTGGAGGAAAGATAGCCTCTTTAATAAATGGTGTTGGAGAAACTGGATGTCAACCTGCCACAGATTAAAATTAGACCCTTATCTTTCACCATGCACTAAATTAAAATCCAAATGGATTAAAGATCTAAATATTAAAACAGAAACATTAAACTTGCTGGAAGGTAAGTTAGGCAGAACTCTGGAAGACATTGGTATAGGAAAAGGCTTTATGAACAAATCCTCAGTAGCACGGGAACTAGCAGATAGAATCAACAACTGGGATCTCATCTTACTAAAAAGCTTCTGTACTTCAAAAGAAACCATCAGCAGAACTAAGAGACAATCTACAATGTGGGAAAAAAATGTTACCAGCTGTTTCTCAGACAAAGGACTATTATCAAGGATATATAAAGAACTCAAAACAATCAGCCTCCCCAAATATAAAGACCCGATTCAAAAATGGGCATCCAAAATGAATAGACATTTCTCAGACAAAGAAGTAAAAGCAGCAAGTAAATATATGAAAACATGCTGCACATCACTCGTCATTCGAGAGATGCAGATGAAAACAACACTGAGATTCCACCTCACCCCACAAAGAATGGCTGCTATCAAGAAATCTCACACTAACAAATGTTGGCGGGGTTGTGGGGAGAAAGGAACCCTTCTCCACTGTTGGTGGGAGTGCAGACTAGTGCAACCACTATGGAAATCAATATGGAGATACCTCAAAGAGCTTGGACTGGAGGTTCCATTTGACACAGCCATCCCTCTGCTGGGTATCTTTCCAAAAGAACTAAAAGAATCATATCACAGAGAAGTATGTGCACCCATGTTTATAGTGGTACAATTTGTAATAGCTAAATCTTGGAAACAGCGCATTTGCCCATCCGTTGGAAACTGGATAAAGAAGACATGGTTTTTCTATAAAATCGAATATTACTCAGCCATAAAGAATGAGAAAATAGATTCATTCATAGGAAAATGGATACATATTGAAGATATACTCCTAAGTGAAATAAATAAGTCACACATGTGTAAATACTGAATAGTTTCCCTGGTGTGAATAATCTGCAATAATACATAAGATCCTAATAAGATTACTGATGTTTAGAAATGGGAAGAAAGGAGCTAAAGGTGTAGAGAAGGTGGGATGGGTAGGGGAAGGGTAATAAGGGAAAAGAAAAAAATGTGAGAGAATGAAAAGATGAAAATAAAGTGTTTGTAGATGGGGAGGGGAGGAGGAGGTGAAGGGAGGGCAGGGACAAGGGGAAAAAGTGAGAATCAAGACCTGTCATGCAGAGGTACAAGATCCCAACAATGAATGTAACTGTACTGTATCCCTAAAATGTACCAATAAACTCAATTAAAGCGACCAAAAAAAAATAACATACATTTTCTTTGTTGTGTGATTTTTGGATTTTTTTTCACCTACATTGAGGCCTTAAAGAAGAGGTTTTAAAAAAAACTGAGACAGAAAGAATAGAAAAAAATCAACTTTTGTGTCTGACATCAGCCATACAATTCTTTGCGTTTGCAATCCTCCAGGAATAAAAACCTCAGCAGCTGTGCCCTAGTAAGTTTGTAGCTTCGGGTTATAACCTCACAGTGTCTATGGAAATATATGATGAGAGAATTTTATTTATGAAAAAAGTTGAAGAGTAATACTTAAAATGCTATGTTTTTAAATTGTGCCTTTTTACTGAAATTATTTTATCTATATTCATAGACGAAGAGCCCCTGATCTGACATAAAGTAAACTTTTGAGGAACAGACCAAGAGACTGATTAGTTTAAGTAAATGCACTAATAAGGAAATCATCTTTTTCTTCCTAGCAAGATCCTCTGCTCTTCCAGCTCTCACTTGCATTCCACACATTTCCTTTCTCTTCTTCCTCTCAGTAAATATATTTGCCTGTTCTTGTTGTTGTTCTTGTTCAGCTTTCATATTTGTCTCTTTCCCTCCTTGGTATTTCTTCTTTTGCTGTTCTCTGGCTTGCCTGCTTTTTCACCTCCTCTCTGGCGGTCTCCCTCTGTCATTTAGTTACATTAAAACTCCTTTGGCGAAATCTCTCCTTTAGATATACCAGGGGCCTTGCATAAAATGCCTGGAAAATTAATTCCATGTACATTTTAGGAAATCTTGCTCACAGCTGCATTTTTCCATTAGAGATGGTTTCAAAGGCTGCATTAAAAAAACCACAGCCAAATGAGGCAAAGTTTAAGTGAGAAAACATGTGTGGAGCATTAAGCCAAGTGACAGGAACAAGGTTACAGTTTCAGAAAAGCAGAAAAGTTCTGTAAATGCCTTTCCAATAAAACAAGAACATTTTTGAACTTTAAAAATAAAAATCAGAATGCCAAGACAAAATTGACAAAACTAAAATTTATGTTTGGTTTGAAAGACAATTATCACTCAGCTTAAGTGACTGGTGAATAGGAACCACATACGTAGAAATAACTTGAAAGGTACATGCTAATAACGACAGCAAGAGAATGGGGGCAGGAGGAGAAAGAGAGAGAGAGGGAGAATGAGAGCATTCCCATCAATTTCTTATTATCGGCTCTCTGGTCATAACAATTTTCTTGAAATCATAGTGTGCTCAGAACCCCAATGACTATGAAATTTCTGTTTATCAGAACTCATTATTAAAATAACTCATTCTTTTGTACAATCTCCCACGACTAACATGTTTTTTTCTATCCCCATTTTGGCCAATGGTATTTTCAACTGATTTTTTAAATGTAGTAAGCATACAAAATGCAAATAAGTTATATACAATTAGTAGCAACAGATTATTAAAAGATTATCTAATCCTTAACAAATATCTCAGTTTACAGATTGCCTTGACATTTGCAAACTTTTTGCTGAAGGTCATGGAACTTGCATAGTGAAATAGCAAATTTTTCTATCTTTTATTATGTATGTTTCAAAAGAAGCAAATATGACTATTTCTTTACAGCCTTCCACATTTCAAAAGAACTTTCATGTATATTCTTCTTTGATAGAATCATTGTACTGTATTGCTTTGAGACAAATAAAAGGGAGTGTTCTGTTGTTTAAATAGCTCATAAAGAAAAAGGGAAATCTCTATAAGAATAATGAAAGAAATTGGTAGCTACTGTGATATTAAATGAGTCGCAATTTTGGCTTTATGCAAATGAATGTTTACCATAATTCTGGACTTTATAAATAAACTGAAAAAGGCATTGGATGCAAAATAATAGCTTAAATCCCAAAAGTCTCCACTAATTTCAGAAAATAATACTGAAGAGGAAGTTACAGGGAGAGGTGAAAAATATCATTTACACATTCACGACCATTTTACTGTTCTACTGACACAGAAAGATCAAATGTGAAATATGGTCTTTGTCTAAGTAAACCTCCTCCCACCCACCACCTCAGACATAACGTTTGAGTTGAAAGACTGAATAAAAAATTTAGAGGGGACCTCTTTTCTCCAGTGACTTGTGAACTCTCTCCAATAACTGGTGGTTAAAAGCCTTTTTTTCAATTCTATTTGAAGTAACTGAAGAGACGGAGAACATTGGAACTGTTCCCGACAGTAGAACCCTGCGGAAGAACATTCTAGGATCATAGACTGGCTGTGAGTTCCTGTTCATAACAGACTTCTCAGACTGGAAAGGGTGCTGAGCCATGAAGCTCTGCAAGGAGGAGAACTTCCTCAAGGATGAAAGGGGGACACAACATAAAACGCAAAGACAGCTGCCACTAAACAAAGACATGTACAAAGTCTATGTACAAAGAATAGTAAGCAATAGCTGTTGGCTGCATTGGAAGAAGATACTCACTGTAGAAATTTCGATTTTTTTATGCTTCTATTTATTTTTTCAAAGTAATACATGCTTCAAAAAATTGAAATAACACCATGAAACCAAAAACAAAGAAAAATTCTATGATATCGATTTTTTCTTTGTTCATCTACTCACTTCTTTAAACTCATTCAGAGATTAATATATTTATCTCTATATTTCTTTTCTTTCTTTCTTTCTTTCTTTCTTTCTTTCTTTCTTTCTTTCTTTCTTTTTAGTACTGGGGAATGAACTCGAGACCTTGCACTTGCACTCTGTATTTCTAAATAATCCGAACATTTAAAGTTTATGAAGTTTAGAGTCATCTCTTGCTTTAATCAGAGCAATTGAGGATTCTTAGTCCTTTCCTAAGATTCCTTTTATTCTCTACATGTGATTTTTTTGATTAAAATCCTAGTCTATCATATGCTTTGACTTTACCTTATATATTTATAAGTAGATTTTTAAGACTCAGATTCAGATTTGACTTTTTAAAAAAATCAAGATAACTTCATAAGTGATATAAGTGATTACTGCCTGGTTAGCTCTATTTTTATGATGGTCATAACTATATATATTAATTAATAAAAGTTTGCAAGATAATTCTATCATTACCTTTGTTTTTTAGCTCAGATACGTTTAAAAGATAAATTTACCTTCATAGATTGTTTCCCTGGAGTATAGTTTAAATGGAAAATTCACAGTAGATGCTAATTACGTCCCTGTACTAACTTTCAATTTAGTGAGTTAGTCTCTTTGTTTCCTCCAAAGATAATCAAAGATGTGTCATCAGGAACATCTGAATTCGAAATGTTTGGTGTACTTCGGTTACATTCAAGGATGGCAGGGAGTGCAATAAGAAAATTTAAGCTTGGAGAATATTTTAGGAAAAGTAATTTCCTTCCTATTAAAAAAAGTTTAGGGAAAGAAAAAGAACAAAAATGAAATGGCAAATCTGCAAAGTGAAGAAAAAATTAAAGACATGAATGTATTACACTGAATTACTACTGTTTGGATTCTGATTCTTCAGTTAGCAATAATCATGCCTCAGATAAACTTCATTGGCTACAATACTGCCACTGTACAAAGCTTTGATTCTGATTTTTAAAAATTACTTTAAAGAAGAAAAGAAATACTCAGGAAAATTGGAGAAATGTGAACACCAAATGATATTAATTATTGTTGGACTTGGTATGGGGGTAGCTCAGTAGTAGAGCATTTACCTAGATGACCAGTGTCCTAGATTCAATCCCTGGAATCACAGGAAAATCGAAAAAAGTAATTAGTTGACTTGAGTAGTAAAATAATATGAATATAGTCATCTTTTCCTTATCTTTTATTATTTATTTATTTGTTTGTTTGTTTGTTTGTTTGTTTGTTTTGAGACAGGGTCTCACTATGTAGTTGAGACTGACCTGGAACTCACTATGTAGCCCAGGCTGGTCTCGAACTCACAGTGGTCCTCCTGCCTCAGCCTCCTGAGTGCTGGGATTGCAGGCATGCGCCGCCATACCTGGCTTATAGTCATCTTTTTCTACAGGAGTTATTGTTTTTGAAAGGTTGATAGTTACTGAATTTGGGTGAAAGTTTCACTTTTTCCCCAGTAAAGATTTAATTTTTTTATTCTGTGCTTTTCTTATTATGACTATTGCTTGATGGTATGACAAAGTATATTGTTTTTTTTACATGAATATTTTTTCCTAGGGTTAAAATTGATTCATTTTTATTTGTTTAGTTTTGTTTGAACATACAGCTAGCTCTCTTCTTTCACATCACACAATAACTTTGCAAATATTTGTCAACACAATATTTTTATACAGCTACCTTTATCAGATACGCTATCAGTTTGCTTGTTCATCTTCTGAAATAATCCATGTTGAACTATCCATCTATTTTCTCCAGTCTATACCACTTGCTTTTTATGTCTTATCAACACCTGTCATGCAAAGATTCCCCCCAGTTCTACTGTTCTCTCATGCCCTGAATATTGTATTTTTTTCTTTTTTCCCAGAAAATATCTCTATTTTATCATCATACTAGGCTGATAGTGTGGCCAGGCACAAATTTCTAGGTTGGAAATAACCTCCCTCGTAATTAAAGCCACTATTCTCCTACTTTGTAGTTTTTTGTGAGAACTCCAATGTCACTCCCACATTCTTACTCTTTTTATTTTTTGGTCTCTATTCACTTAATCCACAATCTGTATACACCTACTTCATATTTTTATTTTATTTTTTAATTTTCAGTAGATATTAAAAAGAAAACATAACAACAGTTATATGAAAAAATGATATTTCATAACAAAAATAATTAGAGAATAACAATGGTAAATACACTATGTGTCATGATCTTAACGGACTAGATTTTCAATTGCTCATCACTTCTCAACTCATTTTCTAATAATACTATACATTTTGTTCATAAAATATTTTAATTATTAATAAAGTACCTCACACTCAGTATAATTATGAACAGGTTTTTCCTATTTCACAATGTCTATTATCCACTTTCATCCTTATTTACAATTTCAGATTCTCACAACAAAGAGAGACAATGCAACATTTACACATGTGTGATCAATTTTTTTCAGTGAAGAGCATGGTCTCAAGGTGCACCCATTTACCCAAAAATGTCTCAAGTTTATCTTTCTTTATGGCTGAGTAGTACTCCGTTACATTAAAAAAAAACCGTTTTTTATCCATTCATCAATTGTTGATGGGCATTTGGGCTGTTTCCAAGATTTAGCTATAACAAACTGTGCTGCTATAAACATGAGTGTGCATATATATATACCCCTGTGGTATAATACTTTTAATTGTTTTGGGAAGATACCCAGAAGGGAAATGGCTGAGTCAAATGGAAACTCTAGTCCTAGTTCTTTGAGGTATCTCTGTACTGATTTCCACAGTGGTTGCACCAGTCTAACCTCTCACCACCAGTGGAGAAGGGTTCTTTTTCCCCATAGCCCTCCAACATTTGTTATTGATTGATTTCTTGGTATTAGCCATTCTTTATGGAGGGAGATGGAGTCTCAGCATTGTTTTAATTTGCAACTTAATTCTCAAATGAATATTTTTAATGTATTTATTTGCTGTTTCTACTTCTTCATCTCAGAAGTGAGTATTCATCTTCTCAGATGCCCATTTTTGGATTGGGTCTTTAAATTTAGGGGGCCTGATTTTTTTCAGTAATTTATGTTCTAGATATCACTCCTTTGTCAGAGGAACCACTGGCTTAAATATGTTTTCCATTCTGTGGACATCTTTCCACTCTGTTGGTGCTTTTTTTTTTTTTTTTGCTTGGAAAAGCTTTTTGATAAGATGAAATCCTAGTTGTTGATTCTTTGTAGTATTTCCCAAACAGTTGGGGTTTTATTCATGAAGTCTTTCCCTACACCTATGTCCTCAAGTGTTCTACCTATTCTCTCTTCCAGCAGAGTTAGTGTTTCTGTTTTAATATTTAGATCTTTAATTTTGATTTTAGTTTAGTGCATGATCAAAGACATGGGTCTAGTTTTAGCCTTCTGCATGTGTAAAGCCAGTTTTTCAAGCATTGTTTATTAAAGAGGTTATCTTCCTTCCTGTGAAGGTATTTAGCTCCTTTGTCAAAGATAAGGTGGCTGAGTACATTTGGGATTATTTTTGCATCTTCTAATCGGTTCCATTGATCCTCAGGTTAGATTTTTTTTTTTTGCCAGTACCATGCTGTTTTTAATTACAGAAGCTTTATTGTATAATTTCAAGTGAGGGATTATGATGCCCCCTGCCTTGTCTTTTTTGCCCAGAATTGATTTTGCTATTCTAGGTCTCTTCTGGTTCCAAATGAATTTTAACAATATTTTCTCTAGTTCTGTGAGGTATTCTAATGGTATTTTGATTGTAATTGCATTAAATCTGTATAACAATTTCAGGAGTATGGCCATTTTCACTATATTGGTTCTTCCTATCCACAAGCAAGGAATATCTTTCCATTTTTTGATATCTTCTTCTATTATCTTTCATTTTTTAAAATGCTATTGTGACAGGTGTTATTTCCATAATTTCTCTCTCAGCAACTATTATTTCTGTACAAGAATGCTATTCATTTTTTAGTGTTGGATTTGTATCCAGCTATGCTACTGACTTTGGTTATTAAATCTAAAAGGTTTTGGTGGAGTTTTTGGGGTCTTCCACATAAAAAATCATGTCATCCACAAATAATGATAATTTAACTTTTTCCTTTCCAATATCATTTCCTTTTATTTTTTTTCCTCTGGTTAGTGTTTCCAGAACTATATTGAACAAGAGTGTTGATAGTGACATCTTTGCCTTGTTCCTGATTTTAGAATGAAAGCTTTCAGTTTTGTTCATTTAGTATAATGTTGTCTGTTTGTTTTTGGTTTATCATAGATGGCTTTTATCAGATTGAAATAAAGACCATCTATTCCAATTTTTTGTAGAGTTTGTATCATGAATCATTCCTGGACTGTGTCAAGTGCTTTTTCTGCACCAATTGAGATGATCATGTGATTTTTATCAGTATAGTGTATTAAATTTATTGATTTGCATATGTTAAACAATTCCTGCATCTTTAGAATGAATCCTACATGGTTATGATATATAACTCTTATTGATGATTTGTTGCATTCTCTTTGCAAGTATCCTATTAAGGATTTTTGTGTCTATGTTCATTGGGGAGATTGGCTTGTAGTTCTTATTTTTTGTTGGATCTTTTCTCTTTGGTTCTGGTATCAGGATAATACTTGCTTCCAGGAATGATTTAAGGAGTATTGCTTCTTTTTTAATTTCATTACAGATTTTGAAGTATAGTGCCATGAGATCTTCTTTGAATTTCTTATATAATTCAGCAATGAAATTGTGAGAACATGGGTTTTTCTTTGTTGTTAAGTTTTAATTACATTTTCAAATTCATTGACTGACATTAGGTTATTTAAACTTTTGTAATTCTTCATTCAGCTTTGGTAATTCATATGCATCTAGGAATCTGTCAATTTCTTCTGTGTTTTCCATCTTATTAGAGTATAACTTCTCAAAATAGGTACTGATGATCTTCTGGATTTCTGTAGGATCTGTCATGATTTTACCCTTTTAATTCCTAATTGTGTTAAATTAAGTCTTTTAGTCTTTCCTTTTTTATAAGGTTGACTATGAGTTTATTAATTTTATTTAATCTTTCAAAGAACCAACTCTTTGATTAATTGATTCTTTGTATTGTTTTCTTAGTCTCAATCGCATTAATTTCTACTCTGACCTTCATAATTTCTTCCCTTGTATGAGTTTTGTGTTTGAGTTGTTCTTCTTCTTCTAAACATTTGAGGTTCACCATTAGGTTGGTTATTTGAGCTCATTCTGTTCTCCTGATATGAGAATTCACCAATATAAATTTCCCTGTTAGAATTTCTTTCATTGCATCCAACAAGTTTTGGTGTGTGTATAGTTATTATTGCTTAATTGTAGAAACTGTCTAATTTCTTCTTTAACTTTATCTGTGACCCATTGGTTGTTCAGGGATTTGTTTTTGTTTTTGTTTTTGTTTTTTTGTACCAGGGCTTGAACTTGGGTCCTTGCGCTTGTAAGGCAGGCCATTGAACCGCTGAGCTAAATCCCCGGCCCAGGGGTTTGTTATTTAATTCCCATGTCGAGGGGAGGAATTTAGCTCAGTGGTTCCACTGCCTGCCTCACAAGCACAAGGATCTGAGTTCAATTCCCAATACCAAATAAATAAATAAATAAATAGATTCCATGTTTGTGAAGTTTTTGTTGTTTCTCTTGCTGTTGATGTCCAGTTTCATTGCGCTAATATGCATTCCAATTTCTTTGCATTTACTTAAGCATGTTCTATGGGCTACCATGTGTTCCATTATGGAGAATGTCCCATGTGCAGCTGAGAAGATAAGAATCTTCATTCTTATAATTGTTTTGTATTTGACCTGTTTATTTTCTTTGAAAAGAATAAAGCAGAACATTAAAATAAACTTGATCTTCATAGCTAGTGGTCCAAAATTTTTACCAGTACTATGTTGTATAAGTATTTTAATATCTTATTTAACCTTTATTATAATAATTTTAGACCTCTTTGAAATTTGTTTGTTTCATACATTCCATTCCATACATTCCATATATTTGAGTATTTTCTCTAAGCACATTTTACTGTTTTTGATGTCTCTTTTCTACATCAAAAAACTTTCTCAAATATCAGGTGAACTTTGGTTACTCATTCAATATCAATAGCATTTTGAAAAACTAATTAGGAAATATGACTGCATGAATGGAGCACTAAAAGGTTTCACTCTAGATCATGGGGGTCAAACACTTCAGATTGCCTAGCTTGCATTGAGTAGAGGAATTATCTTGGGTTGCATTTAAAATATACCATGTAGCTGATGTACAATTGGTGATAAATATGGTGAATATTTAAATTTTAAGAGGGCCTGGGATTTAGCTCAGCAGCACCTCACCTGCCTTGTAAGGGGGCAGGGGATGGCTGTTTTCACTAAAATCAGAGTCCTCTCTGTTATGGTGCAGGGCTGTACACGAGTGGTTCCTAGACTTTATCAATATCCAGCTGACATATGGCATTGTTGCTGAATTTACTACCATAGACAAGGTAACAGATTAGTGGGCATAAATTGCTTTTCTCTCTATGCCAATATATACTGGATTGCCTACAGCATCATAAACAGTACTGTGGCTCACACCCAACATACAGGGAATTGAGTCAAAGAATTTGCAAACCCCAGCACAAAAAACTAACAAACCAGAAATAAAAGAAATATGAGAAGACAAGGCAATAAAATGCTTCCCAAAACTCCCAACTCCTCCAAAATCAGTACAGGAGGCATTGAGGGGGAGTGAATCATAAGTTACACAACAGATAGGTCTGAGAAGGTAGCAATAAAGATTAAACAGTTCTATAAGTGCTTGGTGAATTTAGATATAGTATAAATTAATCACATAATGAACTCACTGAAAAAAGCAATTAGGAAAATAATATCATTCATAATATCATAAGAAAATTAAATGCTTAGTTTAATCATGACATAATCAAAATGGCTGTACTTTCAAGACTGATATACAGATTTAATGTGATCCCAATCAAAACCCCAACAGCATTTCTCAGAAAAGTAGAGAAGGCAATTCTAAAATGTATATGGAATTAGAAGAGGCCCAGAACAGTAAAAGTAATCCTGAGTAATGAAAGCAAAACAGGTGGCGTGACATCCCGGACTTGAAGTTATACTGTGAAGCTATGGTGATCAAAACAGCACAGCACTGGCACAAAAACAGGTGTGTGGATCAATGAAACAGAATAGAAGCAGCAGAAATAACAGCAGATACACAATACTATTTTATCTTGGACGAAGGAGCCAAAAACATAGACTGAAGGGAGGACAGGCTTTTTAGTAAATGGTCCTGTGAAAACTGGATATCCACACGCAGAAGATGGAGTCTAGACCAATGCATCTTGCCATGAACTAAAATGAAATCAAAATAGATTAAAAACTCTACATGTTAAAACAGAAACACTTGTTATCCACACACAGCACTCTGCTAAACCAATCAGTGGACTAATTTAGGAATCACTCACCCTTAACATTAGTATCACACACTTAATCCCAGCACCACACATCCTAGATCCAAGTACCTCTGAAAAGCCCCACCTATGATTTATAAATAGGACTTAGGAAATTCAAATACTTCCCCAAATTATATATTCCTTTGTTTTAAAAATATATCAATATATATGCTAATTGGTTTCATTCACACTAATAATTTATCCTAGTTTATTGAAAAGAAAGCTGGTATTCTGGGTTTTTTTTTGTAAGGATTTTTTTTATTTATGTCTTGTCCTGAGTAACTTCTTCAAAAATAATGATACATAGTGTAATAACTATTGTTATTCTCTTATTACTTGGTTATACAAATTTGTTTTATTTTTTGTAAAATAAAAAAATTAAAAATTTAAAAATAAAGAAAATTATATCTAAAAACCAAAACAAAACAAAAAGAACTTGTCAGAGCTAAAGACACATTATCAAGAACAATGACCTATATTCAAAACAAGGAAGAATATTTTGAGGGAGATTAATGGCAATGTGTCTTTTCATACAATGAATTTCTTTTTTTTCTCTCTCTCATTAAGTTTATTGGTACATTTTAAGTATATAGTACAGTGACATTCATCATTGGGATCTTGTACCTTTATATGACAGGTCTTGGATAAATTTCTTAATTTAAAAATTTACTGTATTTTTATCACCCCACATATATGAGTAAAAAAAATTTCCATTATTTTAAAATATTTTTGCTCTATTTTTTAAAAGAGGGAAATGTAAACATAAAACTAGGGGTATATTTGACCTTGTATTTTAGTGAAACTAATACATCAATGTCTGGTTGGATGAAAGTGGTTGCAATGCTCAGTAAGTTCTCAAGGATCTCCTCAGACACTGTTGATCTAAGTTTACTCTTTCTGTGCTTCATCCTTGAAAACAGTTCACAAACTGTACAGAATGCCAAAAAGTGAAAACATGACTAGGTGGTTGTGAAGCAAGGGATGCTTTTCTCTAGGAAAACAGGTTTTATAGAAGTCTGGTAAATATATATGATCAAATTTCCTTTGCTATGAATGTCTGATTACAACTCCATAGATTTCATTTAAAAATTCACAGGTAATGTATTTATGTTGACTACAAAATGGAGTTGCAAAGACACTAAAATTTAAGTTTTTTGGAAATCTTGAAAACTGTTCCCTACATTCTTGTGTCAAAATGGAAAGAAAGAATACGTATTTTTGTTGTTCAGGGGGCTAGGTTTAGTTAACATATCAAAATACATAAAATTATTTGCCAGAATTTGGGCTTGCCGCAATTCATCTTGAGCACTGTTATGCTTTAAGACATAACACACATAAGTTGATTTTCACATTGAATACACATATTTAACTGATCTAAATGAGCAATCAAATCCACCAAAAATGCTAAATCTGTGAGCCATTTTTTTTTATCTTCAATCTGGCACAAGTTTTCCTTTTAATTTCATAAATAACTTGATTTCATTTTACAAATGATAGAATCTTTTCAACATTTCCTTCCAACTACACTGCCTCACTTCAGAAAAGTAATGGTGTTCTCATAATCAGCATCTGTACTTTTGAAGGAATTCCCAGAACTGACGATGATTCCATCCCTTGGACCTTAGGAAATCACAGATGTGAGGACCATTTCCCATCTTTTCCATGTAAATTTTCTTGATGTGTGATGCAATATTTCATCTAACAGGAGTTTCTAGTGGCAATTACATCTTTTTCTATTAATTTCATAAATTCCTTTTTTTTAACCAAACATCAGGATGCTATAAGTAGCTATACTGGTATTCTTTCTTTATTTTCTTTTCTTTTTTTTTTTTTTTTTTTTTTTTTTTTTTTTTTTTTTTTGTTTCACAAGATTGAACACAGGATCTTGTAGTTGAGAGGAAGACCTCTGGCCCAACCAGTATGTTTTCAAGGGAAAAGAAAATTGCTTTACTGTAATTTTTACTTTTATATAGATCAAAAATTTAGCTGTATTTTAATCTATCATGGAGAATTGGTACCTGTACATAGAAAATCCTAATTCTTTTTATTTTTCATCTCTTTCTCCTACGTTCCCTCACCCCTCCCTCCATCTCTTGGTCCACTTCCTTTCTGCAAAATATCTATCTCCCTGTTTTCTAATATCTTTTATTTTTCTCTATAATTGAGTTATATTTTTGGTTTCTCATATAAGAGATACTCTGTGATATTTAAGCTCATGTGTCGGATTTATTTTGTTTAAAGTGTATCCATTTTCCTAGAAAAAGACTCAAGTCCATCACTGATTATGGTAGAGTAGTTTTTCATTCTGGTTATACCTGGCTAGAATATTGGTAACAGGCCATGCAGTGTAATTCAAGGTAGAACATTTCCACTGGTAAGTAAGCATTCGGCATATTCAAACTGCAATTTAAAAATATCTAAGAAAGAATAACTATTTTTCCAACTCAAGCAGTACACACTAATCTGCTAAGAGATGGAAAGTATCATGAAGCCTTAGCGTTTAAAGGTTTTGTTTCATATGCTTTATTACAAAACTTATCAATGAATTCAAATAATTTCACCCAAGTAATGGGTGAATAACAATATTTGATAGATTTAGAAATTCTAATAGTGTTTCAGATTTGTATAAACAATTGAAAAATCAATGTATTCTAGTAGCATTGCTTAGCAATAGCTTGTCATGGAAGCTTGTCCTCAGAAACAGAGAGATGACAGCATTCACCTCATTACCAGTATCCAGGTCCCTTATGAGTTTACCTAGCCAATATCTAGAATTAGATGCAGAAAGGTGTGAGAAATGTAAGATTTGGCTTTCCAGCCTCTGAAATTCAAGGTGGTTTATATGGCTATACAAAGCCTGTGGCCTTTAAAGACAGGAAATAGAGATGATGTCACTGAACATACTTAGATGGGAATTGGAAAGGGAAATGAGTGAGTGACATCGATGTTGTTTACAAGAGCTGTGTATAATTACTCCTCTCCCTCTCTCTCTCCCTCTCTCTCTCTCTCTCTCTCTGTCTTTCTCCAGGGAATGTAAATAAAGGATTGAAGCTAATGACCTTTAAAGTGGAAGTGATTGCTCCAAATAATCTCTTTTGTATCCCACATATAAGACATATTCACCAGGTGATCAAGGAAAGAAGGACAGAGAGAGAGAGAGAGAGAGAGAGAGAGAGAGAGAGAGAGAGAGAGGAAACTTTGCCTCAGTTCCTTTGTATCTGAAATGAACTATCTGCTCAGTCCTTTTGGAGTTGGTATAAGGATCAAATAAAATAAAGAAAAAAGCTTATTTAAATATTAACCTTTTATGAGATATGTATCTTTTTACTACCAATTTTTACAGCAAAAAAAGAATGACAGGCTTAAAGCAGCATTCTCCTGTATGCTTCACTGTGGTTTATATGACATTATCTGACATCGAGTCTGTAGTTCTCAGTAAATACTAATTACAACGAAGCTAAATGTGCACTCATGTGTTTAGTAAATAGCATAAATTCATCCAGTCACAAAATGTTTTTATCATTGCTAGTAATAATCCTTATTATTTTCTTTTTTGAAATTATCTGGTAATTGACTAAATTTGCAAATGGGAACTTAAAGAACCAATCACTCTGTGGAACAGTTAGAATGTCTAGTATATTCTGTTTATTCTCAATAGACTTCACTTCAATTTATTCCAGAAATACGATTCCAGTACTTTTACGGGGCACTGAACTATACATAGGACAATTGCAGCTATAAATTTCTATTCATCTATCAGCACTTAATAGCAATGGGTTTTAATATAAAAATTGAAATCACTGTAAGACTAAGTTAACCCATTCCATAGTTCTAAGTAGAAATTGCCCAGGAAAAAAATGAGAAAGGGAATAGAAACAATGTTTATTAAAAGCCTACTTTGATCATTTCATAAATATTATTATATCTTCATCTTTTACTTCATTGTAAATCCCCTGTCGAGTAGAGAGATTAAAGTTTTTTAAATATTAAATGAATGGTATATGCCAGCAGATATCTTTAGGGTATAATGATGATCTGGGTAAAGCAATCTCTACCCTAAAGGAACTTATGCTTCGGTGAATTTATAAGTAAAACACTAACAATAATGTACTGAAAATGTTATATTAGCACACTATGAAAAGACATAAGAAGGACTCCACTTCAGCCCTTGTAGTCAGAAGGACATTCTAGAGGGAGTAGCAGGGAGAGACATGCGGATGAGGGAAGCACAAAGTACAGGAGAGACAGTGGCAAAGTACAAAATTCTATGCTTTGGCATGCTGAATCAGTGTAAGACAAAAGGAGGACTCTGCGTAGAGAGGGTTGTGAGCAAGTCTGCACTATAGAGAGATCACAGTGGTTGAGTTTAGAAATGGACTGCTGACCTGCAGAAGAGAGATGAACAGGACATACAGGAGAGGCTTAGGAGCAAAAGTGAAACACAACAGTGCCCTATTCTATGGCTGAGCTATTGCAGAGTGAAAGCAGAAATACTTTGAAAGCTTAAATGAAAAAGTCCTGTGATTCGATAACGGTAAGGGTGACAGAGGTTGGGGATGATATTTATATTCCAGGTTTAGACATGACAAAGGGAGATCGCAAGTTAGTGAAATAGGAATGAGAATGAGGCACTGAAAGGCGTCTGGGTAAAGACATTCAGTAGAATTTTTCTTCCTTTCTGAAGTAGGTTTGGGAGGGAACTCAGGGAGGACAGGACAGGGAGACTACCTGGGAACAGTGTGCAGAGTGTCTACCAAGGACAGCAAAGGAGAAAAGTATCCAAAGAAAGGGGGCAAGGAGCTGCTAGGGGACTGGAATGAAGGAAGCAGGAAAAGACAGGTCATGAAGTCAATGGAAATCGACGCTTCAACAAAGTGTGAGGATTAAATGCTACTAGAAGAGTCAATTAAACAAGTATTAGGAAGTGGCCATTTGGGTTTGATGGGTCACTACAAGAGGTAGAATGCAGCGAGACCAAAAATGCAGAGGTAAGAACTGGAAGACGGTGTGGCCAAGAAGGCATCCCATGAAGTCTGAACAGAAAGGGAGAAGAACATTAGTGAGGGCTGCACAGAGCCAGTGCCTGATAAAAGCTTTTCCTCTTCTTCAAGATGAGTAATTTTAAGGGCTGAAAGGAGGAGTCAAAATAGAAGACACAGAAAAGTGAAAAGTATACAGTAGAATAAAGATGTCCCACTAAAACTCATAAGAAAGGAACCGGAATAGAGATGTGTTGGACATGGGACTTTGAACTTTACCTCACTGAGTATTTACTTGGCTTTGCGCATACAGAAATGAATGGAGGTTCAGATAGGAAAAAAGTAAATATTACTAAGTTTTGTGGAGAAAGGGGTAAAAAATGGAGAAAAAGAACATGGCAAGCATGAAATTTATTATTAAACAAAAGAGTATTCATTTGGGGTAGGCATTTAGTAGAATTAATTTAGCAGAATTTTCCAGCTTACTCTCTAATTTCACTTTACTTCTAAGCTCTCTTCACATTGATATTGTGTCTTTATCACAAAACTCTGCTTCATCTGAATTTATCCTGCTACCTTGAGCGGAGTTAATCAATTCAAAGTATTTTCTTGGTTTTATGCAGGGTAGTCCACTAATCCTAAGGCAGCCTTCAATACTCAGCAGCATTTATTTCTGAAATACCCACAGAGAGATGGCCAACAGAGCTCATTTCAAATGAGTCATTTCCATGGACCAAGCAAGGAGCAGGTCACATGCCCTGTACCTGATGTTGTTCAACATTTCTTTATTCAGTGGAATCAGAATCTTTTGAAATTATTACTGATGCTATGGAGGCCAACCGCAAAATAAGATAGAGTGTGCCTTGTACAGTGAAGCAAACCACACATGGCTTTCTATACTAAGGGAAAGACCCTTGGGAAAAGGAAAATAATGTGCGCTAGCCCACGCGCATGTGCTGTTCAGGCCCAGGCTCCAAGGAATCAGGCGGACAGTTTCATGAAAGGTTCTGATCCAGCCACTCTTTTGTCTGTGTCGAAACACTTCAAAGGACAGTGATGAGGGATACCAAAGGGATAAAAGGTTCCTTTCAGAGCTGTGGTAATTTATTATAGACCAAAGAGCAACTATCCCAACAGACAAGATAGGTGATTCAATCTTTCTGATTGTAGTGACAAACCTTGTATAAAGACCAGGTCAGGAAGAGGCTGGAAGAAATTCCTAATCAATTGTGCAGCAACTTGCCTATGTAGTAAGTCTCTTAAGTTACTCTAACTGGACTGTGCATGCTGACAGTCAGACCCAGAGAAAAGTCAAAGCAAATGAGGCCAGGGGAGGGTGAGAGCCATGTACAGTCTCTGCTCACTGGGCTGCTAATAACGTCACTGTAGATACAGCAGTTAGGGACAGACAGGCAAAGGGCACTCAAGGGGTTATTCTGTCACAGCCAACTACCTCGAGTCTAGTTAGCAAATGTATTGGATTTGGAATTAGAATTATTGAGTGGCTTTCAGTATGCCCCAGGTAAGCTTACCTGTGAGACTGACGACAAGAAACTTAATTTGTCTGTGTTAAAATGGAGGCAATTTCTCCAGAGTAAATTAGAGTTGTTGAGAGCTATAAATGAGATACTATACCTTGAGGTACTATGGTGGATTAACTAATTCTCAGTTTAAGGGAAATGCCCAGCTAACTGAGTCACCATGGTTTTGGGCATAGAAGACCCACCTGAGGATAGTTGCCAATGGCATTAAAGGAGGACGGCAAGGGAAAATTGCATGCTGCTGCTTTCCCAGCAGAAGCTTCATTATGGCTGGTTTTCCTAATTCGAACTCAGTTGTTCCCACTGTTAGAGGAGCTCAGGTCCACTAATTCTCATTAAGGGAAATGCCCAGCTAACTGAGTCACCATGGTTTTGGGCATGGAAGACCCACCTGAGGATAGTTGCCAATGGCATTAAAGGAGGACGGCAAGGGAAAATCGCATGCTGCTGCTTTCCCAGCAGAAGCTTCATTATGGCTGGTTTTCCTAATTCGAACTCAGTTGTTCCCACTGTTAGAGGAGCTCAGGTCCTCACTTTCAGTAGAGATGGCTGCTGTTCTCTTCAGGAGGACTCTGGTAGTCGCCTTTGTCTCGAGCATCATTTCCCGGTTCCAGTACAGATCCCGCAGCCTTCTGGCACAGAGCCTTCACTCTGCTCAGCCCACAATTTCTAACTTCCACCACTGGCTCTTGGGCTGTTCCGGTGCAGATCTTTAATACTGACTTGCATGAGACATCGTCCTGGGGTCTAAGCCTTTGGATGGAAGGCTGTGGGACATTGCCACGGGATCTAGGCCCGCAGCTGGATTCGAGTTTCTAGTGCTCAGACAGACTGCTTGCAAGCCTCTGCGTTTGGCTTTTTGGGTAAATATTACAAAATAATCCTATAAATTTTGTGTCCTGCATTAAATCTATTCCCTTGCAGACCACTGATTGCAACAGATACTTTGTAAACTCTACAAAAGCTAGAAAAAAATTTCAAGTAAATGTTGTAAGATTTCTATATGTACCAACATAATTTTAGAACTATATGAACAAAGGCAGTAGTAACAACACCACCAAAATATCTGACAGGTTATAACCATGAACTCACGTAAAATGAATGAAAACCAAATTTATAGAAAAAACTGATAGAAACCCAAGGGTCAAGTGACATATGTGAAAAAGACATGGTGGAACAACAGAAAGTGACTAAGAAAATAAGAAAGTAGAATTTAGGCAAAATCTTAATTCCAAATGGCTTTCATTTTATAGTGCTTTCCAGAGTTAGTCCACTGAGGCTGAGGTGGACAGAGTGAAGACTATAACTTTAAAATGCTTTTTGAAGAGAGACGGAGGCAGGGACAGAGGTAAAGATACGAGAAACACAAATTTTAAGTAGAAACAGTCATTTCTCCCTGTATAGCAGTAAGGTAATTTGGGGTTTATTCTGTTTCAGATGAACTATTTTGTTCAGTGGCCTTTAAAAAGTGGTTATGGATTTTAAATCTTTACTTCATGCATTTTTTTAAATGTTTATTTGATGTTGTTTTTCATCTCCCAGATTCAAAATAGTAAGCCTTATGTGCGCTCAGTTGAAGTATAAGTGATCAACTCTCATTATATCCTGTGGCTTAGAGAAATGGTTTGGCTCTACAATGGACTCTCTGGGGGTCTTTACAAACAATTTGGATGTCTGGATCTCATCCCCAGATAGTCTAATTTAATTGGTCTATAGAGTGGCATAGATATTAAATTTGTAAAACCATCCCCAAATGATTCTAATATGCAACAACATTCAAGAACTACTCATTTGTGGTATTCTCCAGTGTTGCTATAGGGATAAACTCTCCTAAATCAAATGAATATGGAATTCATTATTTTAAATAATTAATTTTATAGTGGAGACTGTAAAACAAAATGTCATATCTATTTTATTTTCTTCTTAAGGGTAACTTCCAAGTCATAATCTTTACTTCCTCAAGATAAGAGCTACACTGCAGCAAACTTGTACTTCATATTAATGATCACACCAAAGGAGAGCACCGAAGTCTGTAGATTTCTTTCTGCCATTTCTGCCACCACAAGTCTCCCCAGTGTTGTTCAGAAAGGCTGCTGGATGTGCTTTTAGGTTGTTCATCTGTTTGTTCAATTACAGCAGCATAGTTGCAGTCAGAAAAATTGGAAACAATTCAGATTCTCAGCCACAGAACAGTAGATAATTTGCTTTATTTCATACACACACACACACACGTAAGAGAATGTACACACTTAAAAATAACTAACTACAAATGTATGTAACAGGATTAAACTTTGTGACATAATACAGTGCCAAATGCCAAAAAAGAAAAAGAAAATAAAAAACAATTCTCAGAAGACTACTTACAGCCTGATCCCCTCTTTATAATTTTTCATAATTTTTCAAGACAAATACAACTAAATAATGTACTGTTTAGAATGCATAAATCATAAAACCGTAGGAGGAAAGCAAAAGAATGCCAAACACAGAATCCAAGATGGCAGTTGCCTCTGGAGGAAGGAGCAGGAGCAGGAGGACAGAAAGCACATTTGTATCCTTGGAAATTGGTCTGGATCTGGACAACAGGTTTGCAGTTGTTCATCATTTTATTAAAATAAGGGCATGTGAAGTCAAACAAGTGAATACAAAAGATGGGAGATAAATCCTTATAACAGAATCACTTTAGGATCTGTTTTATAAATGTATGGTGAGTAGTTGAGTATTTTTGTGAGCTTTTACTTTATGGACATATTTCCTCTGCCTTTAAATAAAAATGTATATTGGCAGAGTTTAATGTGCTAATAACTTCTGTTTCCAGCTAATACACTTACTGAGACTGAAATTGTGATTTTTTGTTTATAATGAAACATGCTCAGCTCTACAGTCTGAAAAATCACTTTGATAATGAATAAATGACATGGAAAACAACTTCCTGGAACAGCTCTGCCTTCTCCAGAAAGTAAAGTATGTCAAAAAGTAAAAGTGAATGAAAAACGGCCCTTCTCCAGACTTCCCCCTGGTATTATTTCTTACCTGTTTTCCTTCTCCACTTGAAATAGAACAAAACTAATAACTAGTTACCCTTGTGGATAGCCTTAGAGTCTTAAAAACTTTATTTTTGTCTCCTGTGTTTATCTGAAAAAACACTGTGAAGAATGTAGAACAAAGATGATCTCAAAACATGATCATAGACAGTTCTTATAGTATGAAAAATTGTTCTCAAAACATAATACATATACCAATAATAGAACACAAAACGTGTATAAAGTACATACATGTTGATGTCAATATTCATGCATATAATTGTAACATTTGTATATTTCTTTAATTTGCACTAAGCTGCACCTCTATTTGTATATGTTTTTACATAATGCCTTTTCATTTACAGTAATGACACAAAGTTATATTTTAAAATAGACATGTTAGTAAAATTAATGCATTCTTACAAAACAAATAGGCAATAATGGCAGAGATATTATTTAAAAGAGACAAAGGTTATAAAGGTAATACATGAATAGTTGAAATTTAGAAAATCTTATCATGACACAAATTATATTACTATTCCTCCAAAAAATGTAAATATGCATGTTTGTAGGTCACCTACAACTAAATTAACTTGGCAACCCACTTACTGAGAAATAATTACTGTCTTTCCTATAGTCCACCTGGAGGAACTTGATGTTGGAGAACCAATAAGGAAAATAACACAGTCACCATGAAATTTTCAATTGAAAGACAATTTGCACATTGTGAGCAGATAATCCATGTGTCCAAGAGAAGCAAGACACAGCCCTACAAGAGAAGGGAACTCATTCTTTGAGTAACAGCAAACCCCCTGGAAGAAGCTGGTATCTAAACTTAAAACTAGAGAAAGAATTCTGAGAGGAGGAGATAGTGTGTGCAAATACTCAGAGAAGAGAAAGCATAAGATAGTGGGCTCCAGGCAGATCAAAAGGAATAAATGCAGAGGGATTGTGCATGGCAAGAAATGAGGCTGAAAGAAAAAATAAGTGGAAGATCATGAAGGACTTGTCTCTACAGCTCAGACTGTTTACTGGGAGGAAACAGAAATGGACCCTGGATTCTATGAAAAGAGAAGTTCTTTGGAAGACCATCAGAGGGGAGCGATGTGTGGCATCCCAGTGGTAGCACACACTGGTGGGTTTCCCAACAAGATATAGTGGCTGCAGGGGATCTTTAACAAGATTAAAACTGAGAAAATAAGACAAATTCTAAGGCAGTGGAGGCAAACCTAAGGAATGTGTGCCACAGTGGGCTGTTTGTCATCACTGAAACCTCTAAAAGGTTTGGCATCACTGTTCTGAGGAGTCTAGAGGTCATTCTGTAGTCAACCAGGAGGCATAGAAGATATGTTTGGATTTGCATTTTAGATGGAGACTCTTGGAGACGTAGGATTAGACTGAAGGTTAAGAGAGGAGATGGAGAGCTGCCAAAGGGATATAATAGGAAAATATAATGATGTATGTAAGGGCAGTAGCAGTGGGGGAAGAAGAGACTGGAAAATAATACAAGGAGCCAGGATTCATCACAATGATGGCAGAAGACTGTTACTCTTAATGGGCTCTGTTGCTATAGACATGCATTTCTGAACAGGTTGGAAAGCATGGCTTCAGTGACTTGGCTTTTAGGAAAGAGGAGAGAGAAGTCTCAGATGGGTGTGGCTTTGGAGAGGGAAGAGTTAGCCACCGTCTCTTCCTGAATATTTCTGTGTGGTCCCTGAGTCTGCAAAGCAGAACTACTCACTACTTCCACTTTCATTAGTATGAAAGTTGTCTAATTATTTCAAACACTTCCTGTATGGCTGTAACACATAACCTTGACTGTCCTCCACCATAGGATGTAAATATGTAAATTTATTAACACCCTTTAGTCTATTGCCTGCAACTATATATTTTGGCTGCCTCTCAAGTCTTTAATTCCTTTATTGATGCATTTCATGATGATTGTTGCTTCACTTTAAATGCTTTTTGCAATCTCCGAGTTTTTAGAATACTATCTGTTGCTCCCTCATCCATTCTTTCATTAAAATTTATTTTCTTGGTTTCACACATATCTCTGTATGAGGCAAAGAATTTTAGATAGATACCAGGACTTGAGCAGCAGAGGTAGAGATGGGAGACACTGTGATCTGAGAAATGTTATTTTAATTGCGATTTAAAACCAAAAGGCAAAGATTTTGTAAAGAACTGTTTTCATTACAGTTGTTCCATGCATGAAATGAACCATTACACATTGGAAAAGAAGAAATCATTCCAGAGAGGTTTAGTTATAACAAACAAAATGAGTTCCAACAAGCTGTTTTTAGTCCCACGGCCAAAAATTTCATTCTGTTGGTATTTAAGATTTTTTTCTAATGTGGAATTATATGTTGAAATGTTATGCAATGTTATACTCTCTTTTTATAACATATTTGCACTGAATAATGAGAGAAATGACCAGCTGGTCTCTAGCAGTTATAAAGCCTTTTATTGGAGGCAGCAGAATGATGGCAGATGGTGATTTTAGGTTGAAGTCTCACTAAGAATAGATTTGAAGCACCTTGTTTAAAGGAAATGTACAACCCTTAGTCTATGAGAATGATGGTGAGGCTGTTTATTGAGATACTGATTTAATTTTGGCCTCAATGTACTTTTTTCTTCCCTCATTAAAATAGGAAAAGCTTTGAGTAGAATATATTTGAGTTGTAAATCTGTGACAGTTGAGCCAGGGATTTAGCCAAGTGGTTCTGTCACCTGCCTCTCAAGCTCAAGGTTCCTAGTTCGATCCCCAGTATCAAAAACAAAACAAAACAAAAAGCTGTGATAGCTGAGATTAGTTATCAACTTGATTGGCTTGAGACATAGGTAGGGGATTAATGAAGTACACTCCTGAGTGTATCTGTGTAGGTCATGGAAGGGTGACATTGGTTGCTGTATCTGATCCCAGTTTCTGCCTTCTCTGGCACTGTTCTCCTGCTGGGCTGCCATGGGCTAAGCAGCTTTGCCCAGAACAGCATAACCATACAATCCATAATATTTTTGCTTTGGAACCTGCTGACCCTAGACTAACCTTCTTAAATTTGAAGCCAAATTAAACCTCTCCTCCTTTAAGCTAAAGATGTCAGACATTTTATCCTAGTGATGAGAAAGCCAGCTGATATTGAAAATTGACACCAAAGAAGTCCAGTCTTTGCTATGACTAGAGTGGACCATTGAAAAGGTTTGGAGATGCAGGCTAAAAAAGTCCTAATATGTTACAGGCAGATTTATGGGAGATTCTGGTCAGAGCTCAGAAGATTGGAATGCTGATAGGGATATGGACAGTAAAATCTATGCTCATATGGTTTCAGTTGGGACTGAGGACTATATTAGGAATTGGATGAGAAGCCATGCATGTTAATCCTGGCAAGGAATTGTCTATATTTTCCTGTGTGCTATGACTGTGAGGTTGAATTTCAAGATGGCAGACTAGTTGATTTGGTGAAGGAAATTTTAAGGTAGCCTATGGTTTAGACTGTTTCATGGATTACTGCTTAGTGCTTTTATCCAGAATTAGAATGAGAATTAGGAAAGGAAACAAAAACAAAATAACTTGAAAATTTTTAAATTTGAGCTCTAGGAGAAACATGTGCTATTAGGTGTGATGGCATATGCCTATAATCTTAGTACTTTGGGAGGCTGAGGTAGGAAGATCACAAGTACATGCCTAACCTGGGCAGTTTAGAGACTTGGTAAGTAATTGTCTCAAAAAAGATTAAAAGTGGTCTGGAAGTGTTGCTAAATGTAAACACCCTGGATTTGATCCCTGAGACTTGGTGAAGTGGTAGGGGGACATCTATATAAAGTTGGGGCCAAAAGGAAGCAAAAGGAAGAGATTAGCACCATTAAAAACAAAACAAATACTCCAAATGGGAATAAGAAGAAAAATGCCTGAAAGCATCTTAGGAATCAGCAAAACACCACCCATTGAAGGTTGCAGGGTCCAAAACTGGAAACTTTTCATTTGAGAACTGTACACCTTTCATTTGTAAACCTGGGCCCCCTGCTGGAGAAGAGCCTCTTAGGGAATTGGTTCTCTGGGATTCATTTCATCATACTCACCTATCCAGTAATTCAGAGACCATTACAAGGTCCAAGGCAGCCAAGCTACTGCTCAAGCTAGCAGTAGACCTTGGTATTGTCCACATAATGCTGGTTTTTCCACATGTAGAATGCAAAAGATGTGGAGTCTCGGAGGCTTCCATCCATATTTCACAGACAGGCCTAGGAGATCCAGCAATGTGCCCTTGAGAGGTGGATGTGTGAAGCTGTGAGCATGAAGTCAAAAGTGCTGCAATGGAAGGGCCAGGGATTTGGCTCAGTGGTTCTGGCACCCTCCTCGCAAATGCAAAGACCCAAGTTCAATCCCCAGGACCAAAAAAAAAAGGCAGGGGGGCTGCAATGGAGACTGTAGGAAGTAGAAGCTTTCAATAACATGGAAAGTCTGCCAATAAAAGTTACAGGGATCAAGACAAGTCAGCCCAAGAGAAAGGCCATGAGGATTCCAATCATCAAGGCCTCAGAGCGGAGCCACCTAAGCCCTCTGGGGCTAATATATCACTGCCATTTTTTGCAAGTACCAGACCTGTAGCTATAGGACTTAGTGTTTGCTCTGTTGGGTTTCAATCTTTAGTTCTGTAATTCCCCCATGCCTCCCTTTTGAAATGATAATGATCTACCCATGCCATTGTATTTTGTGGTTTAAGTAACTTGTTTATTGAATTTACAGAGATTCATAACTAAGAATTTGCCTTGAATCTCAGAGGAGATATTGATTTGGACCTTTATGCAATGCTCAAAGAGTTGGAACTCTGTGAAAAGAATTAACACATTTTGGGTTGTAGGTAGTTTAGTTGTATTCTGTGAGACATAATTATGAACTTTTTATTGTGCATAAAGAGATATATTTGAGAGTCAAGTTGACAAGAGATGGAATGCAACAATTAAATTTAATCATCAGTTTAGAACTATTAACTTTTTATTGTGCATAGTTAAATAGATATATTTGAGAGTCAAGTTGACAAGAGATGGAATGCAACAATTAAATTTAATCATCAGTTTTGTTGGTTTGGAAGCCACCTAGGGGATTAGCAAAACACATTTTTTCAGTGTATCTGGATCATGGAGATGTGAAGCATGATACTATTTCTTGTTTTTGGCCCCTTCCTCTGCTTTCTGGATCCCAGGGTTTAGCAGTTATATTCTCCACTGTGCCCTTCTACCATAATGTTTTGCCTTGCAGCCAACAAACTGTGAACTAAAACCTCTAAAACTGAGAGCCAAAAGAATCATTCTCTTTTAAGTTTATGTCAGCTATTTTGTTACAGTAATGGAAAAGCTGATCAATCTATCCTCAACTGGCAATTCATCCTTGTATTACAATAAGTGTTTCTAGGAAATTTAAATTTCTGTCTCTTTCATGCAGAGGTGGATATAAACCTTAGCCCTTCATAGTTGTGTGTTCCACTGTCCTTCACAAACTGAAGTTATAAGTCTAGTCCAAGACTAAGTTATCCCATTGTTTGGGCATCTACGGTAAGGACACTGAATGGCAATGGTAGAGAATGAGTATGGTAGGAAACCACGCACATCAAGAGCCAAGAATCAGAGACAGATGGAAGCCAACTGGGGGTCCTGTAATGCCATTCAAAGACATACCCTAGTGAGCTAAGGACCTCCCAAAAGGCCCCACTTCCTGATGTTTCCTCCACCTTGTAATATTGCCATCCTGGAGACCAAGTCTTTAACATATGGACTTTTGGAGAAAACTATCTATATTTAAATGATGGAAGCTACTTAATTCCTAAAAATAATAAAACTTTTTCATACTCAAATCAACTAATTTTGAAGTTATACACCTAACCAACCACTTCCTTTATCTGAGTCACACAGTGTGGTGGATTCATGATAAACTTGAGTGGGAACATCTAGCTGAACTGAGTCAGTGTGACTGGGGGAGTGGAAGATAAACCTGAGGATTGTGGCCAATCGCATAAAAGGAGGATTAAAGAGAAAAATTGCATGCTGTGAGTTTTCCTGGAGAAGCTTTGCTGTGGCTGGTTTTCCTGATAGGAACTCAGCTGTTCACATTGCTAGAGGAGCTCAGGTCCTCACTGCTCCTGGGAATGGTTGCAGCTCTCTTTGGGAAAGCTCTGGGAAGCCTTTGTCGTGAGCATCACCCCTTGGCTCCGGGGAAGATCCCTCAGCCTTCTAGCCCAGACTTTCATCCTGCTGGCCCAGACTTTCTGGCTTCCACCACTTGCCCTTGGACCTTTCTGGTGCAGATCCTCAAGATGGACTTGCATGAGACATTGCTGTAAGCTCTGGGCCCTTGGCTGGACTGCTGTTAGATGTTGGTGTGGATCCAGGCTCTCAGCTAGATTCCTTTGGGTCTCTAGTGTGCAGATGGACCTCTTGACTTTTTGGGTAAATATTGTATGATAATCCTATAAATTTATGTGTCCTGTATTAAATCTATTCCCTTGCAAACCCTGACCACAATGCACACCAAGTCAATATTTCCCCTATCTTTTTGGGGGGAGGGGGTACCAGGGATCAAACTCGGGTCTTTGTGCTTGCAAGGCAGGTGGCGGAACCACTGAGCTAAATCCATGGCTCCCCTATCTTAAATCATTATAGAATCAGCCAGAGAAGCCTATACCTACTGGAATTACTATTCAAATTGCCTTATCTTTCATTTGCTACAAAAACCTAATAAAGGCTCTGGTCTTGTCTTTTCCTACACTCTTGTTTCCCCATCTTAACCAAATCTGGTATGGCCCTGTGTGGTAGTGAGGCATGCCCCATGCTCTTAGGACATATAAATAATCAGGTCATCTTCCAGTGACACTGACCTCTCTAGACCGTTGCTCAATATGTCCATAAGTTAAAATCCTATACATACAAATGAGACAACATTGAAAATTCACCATGCTAGTAACAGTTGGTTGCCAGAAGGATTAAAAAAACCCAATGATAAGCATGCATCTATAAAGTAGTACTTTATGAACAGCATGTTGTATGTAGTAAGTGCTTAATTGCTGCTTCCTATTGGTTTTTTTCTATTTTCTTTTTTTTTCTTTATACTTTTAGTTTCTCACACCAGACAAACTATTCAACTGTTGATAATTAAATCTTTTCACATAGATTTTTCAGTTTCATTAGGTAAAGAGGATATGATGGCAGCATGTCAAAAGAAAAGGGTTAATTCTGACTTTTGTAATAAAAAGACATAATTAGTTCCAAAAATTCCAATAGTAGTTTGCATCATAACCTGAAAAAAGGTTTCTATTGGGGCAATTTTATTGATCTGACACTAATAAGTAAGTTTTTGAAATGAGTGGATGGTTAAGACAATGTAAAGATAGCTATTTTATCTTCCATAATGTTCTTCAAACTAGATAACTTCTCTAGGGGACTCCCAGCTGTTGCTAAATTCCAGTCCACCCTCTTTGGGAAAGAAATATGACTGTCTACAGGGAGGGTGACCATCACATCCTCTGTTTGTTCCTAAGATTCAAACATATTAATGAATAATCTATAAAACAACACATTTTTCCCAATTTTCTCATGTCTAGTATGAACTACAAACTCTGTTCAGTGATATTACACTCCAAGACACTCTTAGTGGTGTTTTCTGTTGAATTTTTGGCCCTAATACAGGCACCTAGTCCTTCTATTCACCTATTGTATCTGTCCTTACTCTTTACCTGAAGGGACAGGACAGAAGCACAATAGAAGATGATAAAGGAATTCACAAAAAGAGTTGAGCTTTTGTGCTAAGATAATAACAACTACACAGCACTTTTCATGTTAAAGACTATAACATGTTTATTGGCCCCACAGCTGTGATAGAAAGAGAAGGGATTACAAAGACAAAAAGAAGGAAAATATTCTTGAGAAATTATCATGCATCAGAATCACCCAGAATAATAAAATGCAGACTGAGTAACTTCTACTTATGGGGATATGGAATAGAAATGCTTTTGTATTTCCTCCCATTCAGTACAATTAAAAATTTACCCTCTCCCCCCTCTCTGTCCCCCTCTCCCTCTCTCTCCCTCTTACTTCTGAAAGGTTAAGGAAAGCAGACTAAAGAAGTACTTAAAAACTTGAAGAATGACAAGCCATAGTGAGTTCCTGGGTTTTCTTTCTGCCTCATTTATCCCAGACTTGAAAGGGAAGAAAGGAGCAACCTATAAATGCCAACTACATCAGACAACAAAATGTTCCAAGAAAAAGGGCAGGAGAAGAACAGTTTAGTAAAACAGAAAAATCTCAGAAAATAATGGTTCTATCTAGTAAAACAGCATGAAAAGGAATTACAGCCTTACCTTCACCAGCCAGCCAAGACTGTGTGAAATATCTTAACTCCACAATTCTAGCAATGCCAAAGAAACCCCAAGTAGGAAGCCAGGAGTTTCCTGGCCTTCATTACCCCTACCATCATGACCAACTCCAAATCAGTGGGGATCACCAGTGCATTCTGATGCCTCCTGTTCCTAATTAGTATTGAGGATCCCTTTCCTTTCCTGCCTGCAATGGTATCAAAGGCTAGTGGAAATTTAAACTTTCATCTATTACCCAGCAGTAATTATGTTAATGGAATTGTCTTCACAACAGCCCATCTTCACCTTGCAGCATCCAACTCCCACCCAGTGCTGAGACTTCCTCCTGGAGTGTCAATGGAAGCAGAATGGGAAACCTGGATTTTTCTGGCAGTAACACGGTGAAGTGCTGCTTCCTCATTTCCCTCTTAGAGCAGTGTCAGAGAGAGCTAAATAAACCAAAAGTATTAAATAAGATCCCATCTGATAACTTAATAAAAAGTTCATTTCATTTGAAAGTCAGTATATTGACAGAACAATCTTCAACTAAAAGGAAATGAAAAAGACAAAATCAGTAGAAACCAACATTGAAATGCTAGCTCTTAGAAATATTGGACAAAGATGTTAATCTGGCCATTATACAATAAAAGAGTTAATAAACAATTAAGCAAAAATTAAGAAAAAATGGAAACAAAGTCTTTGTAAATAGGGAAGGGTGGAGGGGGTGAAGGGATGGAGGGGGCTATGGGGAAAAAATAAGACCCAAGATACGTCATGTAAACATACAAGATCCCAATGATAAATGTAACTGTACTATATACCTAAAACATACCAATAAGCTTAGTGAAAAAAATAAGCAATTCACCCATAGTAGTAAATGGGTGAGGAAATAAGCCATAATTATAAATGGCTCAATGATCAATTAAAAATATGCTTAAAGCAACAAATGAGAAACTGAGAAGCCTTCCAAAGAAACAGAAAAATTTCAGCAAAATAATAAAAGATACAGAGAAGAATCCCATGGAAATGTTGGAATTGAAGAATGCAACCTGAAAAAGAAAATACAATGAATGAGATAAACAGTACAATGTAGAAGACTGAAGAATCAATGAGCTAGAAAATAGAATAGAAATAACTCAACTAGAACAATGGAGAGAAAACCTAATAAGAAAAGCAAACACACAAAAGCTCAAAACCTTAGGAATGATGGAACTGTAGTAAAAGATCTAATTTTTGTATCATTGAAGTCTGAGGAGAATAGTACTTGAAGAAATTATAACTAACTGCTCCCCAGCTTTGGGAAGAATTCTGCACTTGCAACCAAAGAAATCCATGCCCAGACATAGTATAGTTAAATTTCTGAAAATAAAGACAAATGTACTATAACACCCAGGTGAAAATAGCACCTTCTTTTTTGGGAATCACAATTTAAAGGACTCCATGTTTCTTATTAGAGACCAAGTAGCTCAGAAGGAAATAAAACTATGTTTTCAGGTGGTTAGGGGAAAAATTGTCAACTCCAAATCTTATCCTTAGAGAAAAAATCTGAAGGAATAAAGAGGGAAATCAAGACATTTTCAGATGAAGGAAAACTAAGAGGTTTTTTTCCCCCCAACTAACTTAAAAAGAATGGCTAAAGGAAAAAATATGAGAAAAATGGAAATAAAGTATTTGTAAAGAGGGAGGGGTGGAGGGGTTGAAGGGAGGGCAGGGGCATGAGAAAAAAATAAGAACCAAATACATCACGTAAAAATACAAGTTCCCAGCGATGAAGGTAACTGCATTGTATACCTAAAATGTACCAATAAACTTAATGGAAAAAAAAAAAGAATGGCTAAGGGAATTCCTCTAATAAAGAAGGAAAATACTAAAATAAGAAAATATCAAGTAAGAATATAGAACAAAATAAGCAAAGATATGGGTAAACACATCAAGCTTCTGTTGTCATGTTGAGTTTTCTAAATTGTTTGATTCTTAAAGTAAAAATCATAATGACATTATTCAAGATGTATGCAGAAGAAATACTGGAATAACCCAACTATTAACAGGTAAGGTGAACAAAAATAAAGGGGTTAAGTTTTCTGTATCTCAGTTGAACTGTTTAAATGGACTTTAATAACTTGTGCACATATACCAGAGAAATAAAATAATCTAAAAGTGTACCTTGACTTAGTGTAATTGTTTTATATATTTTACATGTTCTTTGGCCTGTTAGTCTGGCTTTCAATATGTATATATGATAATTAACTTTAAAGGGTCTGATAAGGTAAATGAATCTGACACTGGAAAAATAAAAAGGGGATGGAGGGAGAAGGGAATTGAAAGGTGTTATGTATATGTACCAATCCCCTACAGTGAGTGTAATCATTAAGTCAAAAAGAAAAACAATTATATAGACACTTGGAAAAATAATTTGAAAACTTTTTAAATGAATAGGCAACTATCACACCCAACAATTTCCTTCTGTCCAATTATTTCATTAAGACTTATGCACATAACACACACACACACACACACACGCACGCACGCAAACTCAATTCACAAATGTTTATAACAGACTCAGTTCTAATAGCAAAAAAAGAAAATCCAGATGTCCTTCAACAGGCAAATGGTTAAACAAACTGAGACCCGTCCTTCCATAAACTTTTATTCAGCAGCAAAAAGGAACAAACTATTGATGAAACAAGCTAAATAAATCTCCACAGAATTGTGCTGAGTAGTGATAAAATCACAAATGATTGTACGATTCCATTTGCATAACATACTTAAAATGATGAAAAAAATCACAGAAATTGAGAACATATTAGTGGTTTCCAAGGCTTAGGGAGCGGGAGGACAGGAAAGAATGTGTGTGGCTATGGAAAGGGAACGTAAATATTTGTGTAACTAGAAATGCCTACATCTTCACTGCATCAATAGCAGTAACCTGGTTTTTACGAGATGTGACCATTAGGGAAATTGAGTAAAAGACATAGCAGATACTCTGTATTGTTTCTTATCAACACATGCAAAACAGTAATTGTCTGTAAACAAAAAGTTTAATTAAAATGAAAATTTCCAGGCCCTAACACAAGAATGTTTGATTTAGTAAGTCTAAATTGGTGCCTGTTAATTTGTATTTCTAAAAAGTGTACAGAAAACGCTGATAATGCTAGTTACAACCAAACTGAGAACCACCGCCCTATAGAGAAGGGCATTTTGTTACCAGAAAAAAAAAAAAAAATCTCACAAGAGAACTTTCAATCCCCAAGTGTTATCTTCCTGTCCAAAACCAAAATAACAATATAAATAGCTAATTTCTATGGTGCTAAGTTCTGAAGCAATAAAAAGAAGAGGGGTACAAAAAAGCTGAAAAGGAACCAGTCTTAAGTCTGGACCTATTCTAGCTTTAAAATCAAAATGAAGACACTGACACACTGCAACAATGATCAACAAGGGTTGACTGGAATGAGCAGAGAAGTCACTGACCCTGAGGTTATGGTGGTGTCTGCAGTACAATGGACCCTTGTCCTGGCTTGGAACCAGAAACACCTATGGTAAAAATATAGTTTTCCACAGAACCAATGGAATCAGAGTCCCCTTTGGAGAGGTCAGGAGTCTATACTTATCATCATGCTTCCCAAGGAGGGTGTTCATACTGAAGCTGAAGAAACACGGGGCTGGAGAACAGTGACGTAGATAAATAAAAATACCCAAGGAGGACAGATAAAGCTGCCGGCATAGACAAGTGCGTCGTACCTGGAGCTGGGTAACAGGCATCGCTTTGCTACTTTCCACATAGGTGGACTTCTCCTTCAGCAGCATTATTAACTACCAGTTGTGGAGCACCTGCTCTATATATAAGGCATGGTGCCTGAGACATCAGAGACGATTTAACTCAGTCCTCAGAACAGTCCTGCGCAACAGCTATTACTATCCTCATTTTATACATAAGGAACTCAATGCTTAGAAAGGTGGCCCCTCAATGTCACACACTTGACAAGCAATCAAGCAGGGACTCAAACTTGAGTCTCTTATCTTTCAAACCTCAACTTCAGAACTCACTTTAAATTACCCTACCCCTTGGATCCTCCGCTGTAGTATATAAGGATGAAAATGGTGGGAGCAAAGGTAGTGGAAAGGTAAATTAAAGTCAGCAGCAAAATCACAGAACTGACAGAGCAGTGTGGGGAAACGAAACTGTCTTGTGGCAGAGATGGATGTAGTCTAGACAGTGGAGGCTGACCAGACGAAAATAAGCAAATCACAGAGGGGCTGAGGTGGGCCGGGAGGGGGTGGCATAGGACCGTGTTACACACACCATTAATATTGTGAAAACGGTTTTTGTCAATTTAAGACGGAAATTTCTATTTGCAAAATAAAATAGTGCTATATAAAAATACATTTAGAAAGCTATACTTTAATAGAAAAACTACCATATTTCCTAGGAGATATAAATTACCAGAATAATGTAAAACCACAATGTTTCATTTAAGCAAATGCCTTCAGGTTAGCTTGTTTCCAGTTTAACATCTGGTTTCTTGGAATATATGCCCTAAAATAATCTACCATTCAATATAAAATCTGGCCAGAAATATAGCCCACTAAATTTCTCCCACTGTGCTTTTTTATCTATGATGTTTTAATGTAGTTTTATTAACTGTGATACTTGCTTCTTTACTGCTAACGATAGTATGATAGTGTTAACAATCAACTTTCAAAGTAAATGTTTTTACTCCTTCACCTCCCCCAATAATTGCACTAAAGCAAAATTGAATTACTTGTACTTCATTCAGTTTGGCCTTCTTTGTAACTGGTAAACTCAGGACTCTGCAAAACTCTTACTCCACATTTCCACTATTTTTCTTAAGCCCTACAATTGTGTGGATTAAATATAAAAATAGATATGTACTGTCTGCCTATACTAACAGATAGTCATGCAGTAGCAATGGTAATAATTGGTAGTAACAGTGATGTCAACATCTAATAAGGGCCTCTGAAAGAAATAAGCACTCCCCTTCTTTGGGTCAAATGAAGTTACCTCGTTTTCATGATGATTTTTTTTTTGTATTGTTTTGAAGAGAAAATGTGAGTGGCCCAACCAAAAGGACATCTCAGGCTATCACTGTTTGGCCTCCATGCTCTGAGTTCGTTTCTATCAAACAGTCTCTTGCCCGTGGTTTATCTTTTCAGGTAGATTTGTACTCCAAGGAGAGAATGCACTGATTTTCCTGTATGAACATTTCTTTCATTATAATTCTGCCTTACAAAAATAGAAAAGAAAGGAAATAATTTGTCTTATTAAAATTCTAATCAGGACCTTCATTTTCTATTTAATTCATTAGATTATCTATTAAGTGGGGAAAAAAATGAGCATTGGAGATATTTCTCCAAGAAATAAGCCACAAAATAGTATTAAATGTACACCTTTGGTCTCCTTTTATGAAATAAATTTTATAAAAATGTTATAATATGAAATTAAAATGTTCAGAACTTCATTCTGATGCACTGTCAGTAATGGTTTCTAGCAAGTTAGTTACCCTACTTGAGCCTTGTTCCATGTATAAATAAGATAATTACTCCAGTACACTATGCTAAACAAAATATGTGCCAATGAGAGTGGTACACGAGAAGAAACCTGGATGTTTCTTTTCCTCCATATCTATATTGCTCTGTTCCATGTATTTAAAAATCTGTAAACTACCTCTCATTGCCTAAAATAAAAAATATTTGTGGATATTTTCAAACAAATTAAAATATAATTAGGTTGTTGTGGGTAAAGATGACTGATTTCCATGGATGTTTCATATTTCTGAAGCACGGTTGACCACCTTCCATTACAACAGTGAACCAGTTCCCCAAACATTTTATTATCAGCAAAAATAGATATAGTAATTAAATTTCCAGAAGGGAATTATTTATTTATTTACTTATTTATTTAGGGAATGGCTTGTTTGTTTTGTACCTGGGATCAAACTCCAGTCCTTGTGCTTGTGAAGCAGGTGGTGGAACCACTGAGCTAAATGCCTGGCCCTATTTTCTTTTGTTTTTGATTAACAACTATTAAATGTGTGCATTAATATGGCACAGAGCAGTATTTCAACACACACATGCAGCACACACTGGTCAAATCAGAGTAATTAGCATTTCCCTTACTATATTGTGTCTTTACATTCGGAAATGTTAAGAGATCCTCTTTTCTAAAGCTTCGTTAAACATATTATAAATTGTTGTGAACTATAGTCATGGCACTGTGAGATTAACTTATTCCTTCCATCTGTGTTTTGGTGCTCCAACTAACTTTATTCCCTTTTACCCTCTTCTCACCTGATTAGCCTCTTGTAACTACTACTGTATATTCAAATTGAATTTCAGGTTTCACATATGAGAGAAAAAATGTTGTATTTGCCTTTCTCTTCCTGACTTATTTCACATAACAATAGTGCCCTCAATTTCTATTAATTTTGCAACAAATTATAGGATTTCATTTTTTATAGCTGAATAATATGCCATTATGTATACAGATCACATTTTTCTTTATCCACTCATCTGTTAATGGGTAACTCTGGACTGATTCCATGTTTTAACTATTGTAAATAGTATTACAATAAAGATGGGAGTGCAGCTACTTCTTCGGTATGCTGATTTTATTTCCTTTGGATACATACTCAGAGGTGAGATAGATGGATCATATGGCACATCTATTTTTAGTTCCATATGTTCTCCACTATGTCTGTTCTAATTTATATACATATCAACAGTGCATAACAGTTCCCTTTTACCCACATCCTCACCAGCATTAGTTTTGTATTGTTTTGTTTTGTTTTATAATGGTCATTCTAACTGGAGTAAGAGGATACTGTCATTTTGGACTTCATTCTCTTGAAGCCTAATGATATAAAACATTTTTCTTCTATTTGTTGGCCATTTACACTTCTTCTTTTGAGCAGTGCTTCTTCAGATTATTTGCCCACTTTAACCAAATTACTTGGGCTTCTGTGGTCCTTATGTTCTTTTGAGTTTCTTATATATTCTGAATTTTAATTCTTTTTCTGATTAATATTGGGCAAATGTTCTCTCTCTTAAAATGTAGGTTGTAACTTCACTCTGTTGACTGTTGCCTTTGCTGTGTAAAAACTTCTTCATTTGATATAATCTCTTTTTGCTTTTATTTCTAGTGTTTTGGGGGACACATCCTGAAATCATTTCTCATTGTGAAATCTGGAAGTGTTTGGATTTTTCCCTGTAAGTTTCAGTCTTACACTGAAGCATTTGATCCTTTTTTTTTTTTTTTTTTTTTTTTTTTTTTGTTTTTTTTTTTACTGGAGATGGAACTCAGGACCTTGCACTTGCGAGGCAGGCACAGTACCACAGAGCTAAATCCCTGGCCCAGAGTTTGATCCATTTTGAATTGGTTATTTTATGGGGTCAGAGATAGACATCAAGTTTCAATTTTCTGTATAAGGATATCTAGTTTTCAGAGCATTATTTATTGAAGAGGTTATCTTTCTGTCACATGTATTTTTAGTATTTTTCTTAAGAATCAGTTGGCTATAAACAAGTGGGCTCATTTCTGGCATCTCTATTATATGCCATCACTATCAGTCTATGTGTCTACTTTTATGGCATTACAATGCTTTTCCCACTCAGTATGGAGTTGCCTGTGTATTTGTTATATGCATCTTTTATTATGTTAAGGTAATAATTCTAGTTTGTTCAGTTTTTATCATGAATAAATGTTGAATTTTATTGAATGCTTTTCTGTACCTATTGAGATCATATGATTTTTATCCTTCATTATATTCACATGTTTTGTTGCATTTATTGTTTTGAGTATGTTGAGTCATCCTTGCATTGCTGGCGCAAATCCAACTTGACCATGGTGATTGATCTATCTTGTGTGCTCTTGGATTTGATTTGTTAAGAATTTTTCCATCTGTGATCTTCAGGGAAATAGTTTTCTTTTTTGTTGTGCCCTTTGGTATCTGGTATTAGTGCAATACTGACCTTATACAGTGAATTGAGAAGGATTCTCTCCTGTATTAGACACTTTCCTGTCACTGAGTCGAAATAGCTCACACCTGCAAATTAAAGGAGGAGAGGATTTTTTTTGGCTCAGATTTTAGGCCATGGTCAGCTCAGTCCAAGGCAGAAACACCATGGCAGAGTGGCTTGGTAGAAGAAAGCTGTGAAGTGCATGGTGACCAGGAAGCAGAGAGAGAGTGGAGGCGTCAGAGATAAGCATGCTCTCTTCTAGGTCACAGCACCAGTAACCCGACTCCAGTGCAGGCCTGCCTAACAGCATGTTCTCCTACTGAGCTCATCCTTTGATAAATCCACTGATCAGTACAGCACCCCTAGGGTCGGGTCATCTTTCAAACACATGTGACTTTGGGGGACATTTTAATTCCTTGGTATAATTGGAGAAGAATTGATGTTAGTACCTTTTAAGCTTGATAAAACCCAGCAGTGAAGCTTTTCTTTATTGAGACACTTTCTAAATACTGATTCAACTTCATTTTTTGTTTGTTTGTTTTTGGACTGTTTAGGTTTCTATGTCCCCATGGTTCAATTTCGTTAGGGTATGTGTCTATAAATATCCATTTCTCCTAGGTCTTCCAATTTGATAGTGTATGGTTGTTTGTGATAGTTCTTAATTATACTTTGTGTTCTGTGGTATAAGTTTTAATGTCCCTTTTTTCATTTCTGGTATTGTTTATTTGTGTCTTCTCTCTTTTTTATTTTATTTATTTTTTTTTTATTGAGTTTATTGGTACATTTAGGGATACAGTACAGTTACATTCATTGTTGGGATCATGTACCTTTACATGGCAAGTCTTGATTCTCATTTTTTTCCCCTTACCTCTGCCCTCCCTTCACCCCCTCCTCCCCTCCCCATCTACAAACACTTTATTTTCATCTTTTCATTCTCTCACATTTTTTTCTTTTCCCTTTTTGTTCTTCCCCTACGTATCACACCTTCCCTACACCTTTAG
>NW_022900927.1:25038037-25084585 GCF_012274545.1 Fukomys damarensis | reverse complement strand
GGTAGAAGAAAGCTGTGAAGTGCATGGTGACCAGGAAGCAGAGAGAGAGTGGAGGCGTCAGAGATAAGCATGCTCTCTTCTAGGTCACAGCACCAGTAACCCGACTCCAGTGCAGGCCTGCCTAACAGCATGTTCTCCTACTGAGCTCATCCTTTGATAAATCCACTGATCAGTACAGCACCCCTAGGGTCGGGTCATCTTTCAAACACATGTGACTTTGGGGGACATTTTAATTCCTTGGTATAATTGGAGAAGAATTGATGTTAGTACCTTTTAAGCTTGATAAAACCCAGCAGTGAAGCTTTTCTTTATTGAGACACTTTCTAAATACTGATTCAACTTCATTTTTTGTTTGTTTGTTTTTGGACTGTTTAGGTTTCTATGTCCCCATGGTTCAATTTCGTTAGGGTATGTGTCTATAAATATCCATTTCTCCTAGGTCTTCCAATTTGATAGTGTATGGTTGTTTGTGATAGTTCTTAATTATACTTTGTGTTCTGTGGTATAAGTTTTAATGTCCCTTTTTTCATTTCTGGTATTGTTTATTTGTGTCTTCTCTCTTTTTAATCAGTTAGCCTATAAGCTTGTCAATTTTGTTCATTTTTTCAAAAACCAACTCTTCATTTCATTGATCTCTTCTACTTTTTATTCCCTATTCTATTTACTTCTGCTTTCATTTTTGTCATTTTTTCATTCTTGCAATCATAGTATGGTTTGTTCTTGCTTTTACAGGTTCTTGTGAAGCAACAATTGGTTTGAATTTTTCTATTTTATTAATGTGGGGATTAGCAGCACTTAATACTGTTTTCCTGTATCCTATAAATATTAGGATATTGTGTCCATTTTCATTCATTTTGAGAAAAATTTGAACTTGACTCTTGATTTCTTCAATGACCAATTTTTTTTTTTTTTAACTCAAAAGTATGTTGTTTAATCTCCATGTATCTGTAGTTTCTTTCATTATTCAACTTTGGTCAAAAGACACATAATAGGATTTCAGTTTGTTTTCAATTTTCTAAAACTTGTTTGTGGCTTTATATATGGTTTATTCTAGAGAATACTCCATGTGTTAATAAAAAGAATGTGTATTCTGCAGCTGTTGAATGAAATGTTCTGTGAATTCTTTTAGTCTATAGCAGCAGTGGCAAACCTGTAGCATACGTGTTGTTTTCTTTTAAGATAAAAAATGTTAATGTGTGAATTGTTCTTTTCTAAATTAAAACCTCAGCATCCAGATTTAATTGCAGTGTTGGCACTTTGTGATAAATAACTGAGTTTGGGGTTGCAGTTTGGGTACTCATCTCTAAAATGTTCACTATCACTGTCTATCATATGGTTTCTTTTTCCATTGCTGATTTTGTCTGGATCAGTGAACTGATGAAAGTAGGGCACTGAATTTCTCCACTATTATTACATTAGGCCCTATCTATGTCTTTAAATTTAATAACATTTGTTTTATAAAATTGAATGCTTTCACATTTGATACATATACATTTATAATAATTGTATTTTCTTTTATAACTGATACTTTGATATTTATAAAGTAAGCTTCTTTGCCTCTTTTGACAGATTTTTGTTTTAAAGTCTGTTTTTTCATATATGAATATAGTTGTGGCTACTGACTTTTGGTTTCCATTTATGTGGAACATTTTTTCTATTTTTTCACTTTCAGCTTTTATTTATACTCTTAGATATCTATTTACAAGAAAAGTATTAAAGGTTTATTAATATGTATTGGTACTAACCCTAAGGCAGCTCAACCCTTTGTTCTATGCTAGTATTCTCTATACACTGGTGATCAAACTTGGGACCTTGAGCTTGTGAGCAAGTAGTGGCACCACTGAGCTAAATCTTGGCACCTAAAAGTTAATATATTTTTGAAAGTTGTCCTGCCAGTTCTTTAAAATGAGGTTTTATGGGGTCAGTATCTCTATATTTTGTAAAATGAAAATTTGATAGTTAAACCAAAAGATTGTTTGGGGATACTTTATATTTCAGGCTAAATATGGAACTATTGTTTTGATTATTATGTAGCCTTGCTACTTAAAAACCAGTTTCAAATAAATACCAAAATAAGTAATTCCCACATGGTGACCCTGATAATAGATTTCACCTCCTGCCTCTCTTGCAAATACATATTCCTTGTCACAACTTACTTTCAGTCCTATGAAAGAGTATCTTTGAAGTAATCATTTTGTTTTTATTCATTCTGCTTTACAGTAAATACTACTAAAAGAGGAAATATTCAGAATAATGAAAGAAATGATACAAAGATACTGATGGTGTTTTGGAACCAATTTACTAGGATTTATCCAATATATATGGTGAGATTTGAGGGGACATTATGAATAGAATACAATATAAGTGTTACTATAAACAAAAGTTTTCATTTACACTCTACACATTTGCACTTTTGCAAATTTGAATATTTGCACTCTACACACCACAAAGTTTTTGTACATTTAATTATTTCCTTGGAAGCCATGAGATGATCAATACTATGATTATTTACCAATGAGAAAATTAAGATTCTGAGAGCTTACTTGAATTTTTTAAGGTTACATACTTGTAAAAGATGCATCTGAGATTTGAAACCGGATTATCTGACTTGATAGACTTTCCTCCAAAGAAGCCATCATGAATTCCACTAATAAGACACATTCCAAGTGACTTTAACGTGAAAACCACAAATAAAACTACTCATTTTATCATCAAGTTGAACATAAACATTACATTTCTGGTGTGTATGAATTTTTATCTATTGACATACCAAAATTAGATGTCTAATATGAATTCTGACAACTTTTGACAGACTCTTACATGCAAGGAAAGAGGATTCTATCAAGCTAAGAGACACAGTGAATTTTGCTCTGAGCAAATTTCACTTGGAAAAAAGAAAGAATATTTTTGGAAGAAAAGTCTATAATTAGAACTGAAGTTATTGGAATCATATGCTTCTCTACATTACAAACAGTGATACAACGTGGAACTATTTTTGAAACTGTTTATTACAGATAAAAATAATTTAATTGATAGGAAATAAGAAAATTTGGAAAATGCTAATTTAAATAAAAATGTTCAGGCTCCTGAGATTATTATCTTTAAAAAAGCAAAAATTCTAGAAAGAAGAACAAATCAACAAAAAGAGAAAGAAGAGGAAAAAGAGGAGACTAAAGAAAGTGAGAAGAAGGACATGAAGTGGAGAGCTCAAGTGGAGGAATGCTGTGGTTAGGGGAGGGGCAGGGGAGGGAAAAGGAGTGAGGAAGTAAAGAGGAAAGAAGAGACAATAAAAGAGAATGAGATTTTAAAAGCAAGAGTTGCTCATTTGCTTTTATTCCTTTTCTTCTATTAATCTTTATTTAGTGTTGAATAGATATTCACGACACTATCCAGTGAAGCGCATTATTATTTTTGATAGGGAAGGATATAAACTGCGTGAAATCAGAGATTTATTTTTACTTTTGCTTGCTGTTTACTCTCTGACATCTAAAACAGCATGAAGCATATACACAACATTTAATATGTTTGTTCAGTAAATTGTCAGGATGTATTTTTAAAAAGTCAATTAGATGAGTAGTCTATTTCTTATATTGAATACATTAGTGATATTCAGACTAATTACATTGATAGAATGGACTCTTCTGGACAAAGGCTTTTCAGTGGAATATCTAACGTGCCAACCTTGGAGGTATTTAAAGTCAACAAATTAACAAAATATTTGTCAGTTGGATCTATACACAGTTTGGTCTTACTTCTACCCACAAAATCTCTGCAAACAAGGAAAATGTTCTCGATGTCATAAGGAAACAGAATTTGGCAGAAAGCTTTATTATTTTCGTATGAACTCTTTAGAGTAATGCATCAAAAGAGAGAGCAAAATATGCCTTGGTGGCTTCTGCTCTTCTCCTACTTGATCCCGAACAAGTCACATTATCCCATGGGCACTTATTATGTGAGTTTGGCCAAAATAACCCCAAATTGATAAGCAACAAAACTAATGATCATAATTTTATTTAGCATTTACTAAATAGCAGGTATTTCATATATGATGAATTCATTTACTTTTGAGAACAGCACAACTTGATTTCTTTCTAAGTCTCTTGCTTACTTTTCTCTTTCTCTCATCACTGGAGTTACAGAATCTACTTGGAAAGTTGACAGACTGATACACTGCATCCTTTAGTAAACAAACTTACTGAAAAATAACATGCCCACTTATATACTGTGCATGTCTGCTTTGAAATTTAAAAAAATAGTTGTAATGGAGGTTGGAAAACAAAATACAGTTACATAGAAGGAATAAGTTTTGGTGTTTTGCAGCACAGTGGGATGACTATAGTTCACAATAACTTATTTTATATTTCTTGAATGTATAGAAGAGAAGATCTCAAAGTTTTCACACATAAATTATAAAGAAAGGAAAAATGCTAATTACCGCAAACTGATAAGCACATGGTTTAATCATGCATTGAAATATCATAATATATTTTAATATGTATGATTGATATACATATATAATTAATAAATATTGATAAAACAAAATAAATAATAGAAAGTAGTTATGATACAGGACATACGGCTCATACAGGCAAAAATATTTCTGGCTGGCAATTTACAGAATACTGTTTGCAAACCCGTGCCCTACAGAGTCCACAAGGGAATTCTGGGAACTTTTGCTTCTTCCTTTCCAAATCTCTACAAGTTCTGTCTCCACTTCTGAATTTTATTTTGTAGAATTAGCTTAAAACTAAGCCTGCAAGCTTCAGAACCAGTCTGCCAAGGTATAAATTCCCTCTGCTCAACAAATTTGATAAACTTCCTTTTAGAATTAAATTGTCTTGTCTGTTCTACTGCTTCCATTTCAGCTCTACTATTTTTACTTTGTACTACTCCTTCATGTCCATCTCTGTTACTTGATGCCAGAATGGAGCTTCTGGTAAGTTGCTCTGATGTCCTTCCGCACAAAGTCAGGAATGTAGCCTTGCATTAAGGTTTCCATCTTGGTTCTGTACAGAGGAAGAATCTCTAATGAGCCGATGCCGTTTGTGGGTAACGCATCCAAGGTGGATGAGGAAGGAAATTAGTCTTTCTTCCCCAGAAGAGTTTTTAGGAGTTCCACCCTACTCCTACTACTAGCTTCCCTCTCCCATGGTAACTTGCTGTGCTGCCTTTGTTGGCCACAAGTCCACACTCAAAACACAGAGTGAGGATACTGAGGATTCTGTATGCATCCTAAGGGAAGGCCCATGATGGGATGGATATTAGTGGTGAAGTTACCTGTATTCTAGTTCTGGATCTATCAAAATTTCTTTATGACCTTAACTGATTGCTTTAAGCTCTCTATATTTTCCTCTCTTCACAGCTAAAATTAGGCATATTAGATAATCTCTAATGTCCCTTCTTGCTGAAAAATTTTTATGAGGCTGTATAACCTTCAGTCAACTAAAAGGGACACTCAAAATTTGTGCATGGCATCTATTCAAGCAGACGATGTTGGCACAAGTTAAGATCATCCTTTAATAATACATAAGATCCTAATAAGATTACTGACATTTAGAAATGGGAAGAAAGGAGCTAAAGGTGTAGGGAAGGTGAGATGGGTAGGGGAAGGGTAATAAGGGAAAAGAAAAAAATGTGAGATAATGAAAAGATGAAAATAAAGTCTTTGTAGATGGGGAGGGGAGGAGGGGGTGAAAGGAGGGCAGGGGCAAGGGGCAAAAATGAGAATAAAGACTTGTCATGTAGAGGTACAAGATCCCAACAATGAATGTAACTGTACTGTATCCCTAAAATGTACCAATAAACTCAATTAAAGCTGAAAAAAAAAAGATCATCAACTCTCTGGAATCGCCAATGAATGGCTTTTGTCTTAGGAAAAGGGTTAAGAGGGCACCTCCACAGAGGATCCTTTATATCGAACAGGTTCAAAGATTATAGAGAATAAAAACAAAGAGTTTGCATAATTTTTTAGATATGGAACAACTGTTTCTTTCAAAGAAGAAGAAATGGCTTACTTTTCTTAGTGATAATTTCCACACTTTAAACTGTATTTTAACATGGGCCTCAAGGCTCAAAGTGGAAGAAATACACAGGAGTTTAGGTGTCATATTTATTCAATACTTTTAAACCAATAGCATCAGTAAAAGAAAGAAAAGATATCCAAGAACTGAATTTGGGGGCAAAGATTACAGGCTGTTCATTTACATTAAGAAATGGCAAAAAGATAACATGATGATTTTGGAATCAAAAATAAGAAAATGTAGAGATTTGGTATTCAAATTGTTCCTAAAACATTCAGTGTTGTCTTTACTTTTAAACCCATTTCAAGAGGAAATGGGTTAAATGTATTGAATTTGATTTGTGAGAAGACATTCCTCAACTTCCATTCCTCGCTAATGAAGGAACTTGTTAGTCACCGATGTTTAGGCCCTAAGAATTGTAAGGAACATATTCCTGAGCCACACTAACCCAAGACCTAGTGAAGAATATGTTTTTCTGGTATCATTTCAGGATCTTTATCATCTCTGTTTAAACCCATGTAAAATGAAGAAGAGATAAATCACACTCAAAAAGTTGTCTTTTGTTTTTGTACTTATATGGTCTAATAAAGGAATCCCTATAGATTTATTTTAAACCTTTTAAGAAGAGGATAGGGAGAGTCAATAGAAGAGGTGAAGAATGGCAGAAAGTCCTTGTCCATATCTTTAACAGAGATAAGACTTAAACTTTCCATTCAAGGGGCCTTTGAGAGGATTGAAATTGCCCAAGACTGAAGGATAACCTGCTCACAAGCCCAGAGCCTATGGCACACAAAACTTTAATAACTAGATTGTTTTGCCTCCCACCTCCTTGAATTTGTAGTTCATTCTAAAAGTCAAACTTTCTAAGGCTTAAAATTCAAAATGATTTTTAAAAACAAAATACAGAATAAAAAAACCTCACCAACAATTACAAAATATTTTCATAGCATAACGGTGAGTCATACCATATATGAAAGCATCATGAGTTACCACCATGAAGTAGCTCAGTGAGCCACCCACAGTGCACTGAGACCCTGTGTAAGCAGAGCTGTGTTTCCTTGACCTTGCTCTTATATACTTGGGAGGCTTAGGTTTCTTCACACATCTAATAAGCAAGTCTTTCAGATTTGGCCTTGGTTAGCCCACTGGCAGCGACTTCTTGCAAACCGACAGATCGTGCCCTTCTATACACTTCAACCTCTCCCTCTATCCCACAACCATTCAAAACCATCCCGTTGACAATATGCACCCTCACCTGTAGCAAAAGTAAATTTTATACTTTGACCAAGGGAAAAGGGAAAAAAGAATAAAAGGAAAAATGGAAACAACACTTTTATAAATAAGGAGGGGAATAGGGAAAAAAGAAAATCAGAATATGTCATGTACCAGTACAAATTCCCTATGATGAATGTTGCCATAATGTATATCTAAAAAATACCAATAAAATTAATTTTAAAAAATTAATTGGTGTAGGAGAGCAGCTTGAAACCATTCTGAGTAGACTTTATATATTATTGATTTGACTTATGAATTTGGCTATTGATTAAAATTACGAGTCATTTCAAGGCCTAAGTGTGAATTGCTATTTGACCTTTCAACTGGTGTACAGAGACAGACTTCCCAATGCCAATGGTCACAATTGAGATCTCAGAGATCAAAGAGATTATGAAGTCTCTAATAGCAAGGAAACTTCAGCTGAGGAATTATGACTCTGTGCAAGCATTCTGTAAGATCAAACATTAGCTAAGAAACACAGGTGGCTCATTGCCAACCTACAAGATAGCAGAGGCGGCTTGTTAACTGTGACCAGTCCTTCACAAGAATACATAGTTACTCCCCTTTTACAGCCTGCTCATTGGTGCATTAGTTCTGCTATTTCTTACATCTTCCCTCTTGCCCCTTGCTATGTCTTACAATCATAAACGCTGACTAATCCAGAGCTCACAGTCATTAGCCAGGAGAGAGCTAAAGATCAATTCCCACCCCCCCAGTAATAAACTCTCATTTGTTATTTTTATTCCTTGTTCTTTATATATGTCTTTCATCTCCTGCTCTGCCCTCACTCAGGTGACCAGGCATCCCTGGTAACTTGTTGGGCTATCATCCTAACAAATTGGTGTAAAGTAAGGCTTTACAGTAAGCCAAAGTTGCCAGGAAACCTGTTCTGATAGATAAGTATTGAATATTTTTTATTCCTATTTATTCAATAGACAAAGGTTTAACAACTGAAGAGTCTAAATGTCTGGTTCAAGTCCAACATTTAGGAATAGTGTTAAAGTGTTTACTCTTAAATTTTATGGATTATCCATATCTGGTTTAGATATTCTAAAGGATAACAGGGAGGGCAGTCAATTAATTGAATAAATTATATGGATTAATTGGATAAATTATATGGGCAGTTATTTCACTGTTCACTTATATCTATCTAAAAGCTTATATGGCACCCAAATGCAGTCCTAATTAGGATGTCAACACTGTGGCTCAGTATCAAAGTGATTGTAAGCTATTCCTAGATTGTAAGCTATGCCTGCCAAATACATAAGAGAGCTTCACAGGTTTGACCTTATTTTGTGTAATCCCTCTTGCTGCTAGAGCCTGGCACAGAAGACAGGACTTCCAGCTGGTATTTTAGGTACACTGGGCCACCAGAGATGATAAATGCACTTGACATTTATAGTTTGGTCTAATTTCACAACTGTAGCAAATAATGAGTTGGAATAATGAGTGAATAGTGTGCAGAGATACAGACTATCTCAGTGGAGATGACCCTGGAGTTCCAAGGCTCACAAAAAGAAATAAGCACAATTGGAAGCCAAGAATGGTTTATACATTATGCCTGCTAAACATGTACAATCCTCAGTAGGAAAAACATAGCCAGGTATCCAAGGCAGAGCTGGAGTGTGCCCGTGGGAAGAGCCTTTTATCTCTAATAGGCACATCCATCTGTGAAACTTGCATTGAAAGTTTATCCCAATCTCAGTCCAGGAACATCATAGCTTTCTGTTGGATCGAATATTTCTAAATTGGACTGGTTACTGAATAATGTATGGCAGAATTGTGAAGATCCGTATTTCATGACTCTAAAGGTAATTAAGCCTTGTTGAATCTCTCTTCTACCAGAGACAGAGAGAGAGAGAGAGAGAGAGAGAGAGAGAGAGAGAAAGAGAAAGAGAAAGAGGGAGGAAGGGAGGGAATGCTTTTTTAGTGCTTTTTCATGATTATAAAGGAGATTCATATTTTGGTTGAAATTCATGTTGTTTAATTTTGTTAACAATACAGAAATGCAAACGTATGAAAATTTCCTGACATCCTATCTCAGATAAACCTCATCAGTATTTTACCAACTCTTTTCCAATATGTGTGTGCATTATTAACTTTTTAAAATATGATAAGAAATATAAAAATTCACCCTTACGACCTGATCATGATTTCATTTCACTGAAAAATTGTCATCATTCCATAATATTCTTTTGATGTTTCATATGTAGTGGTGCATGATATTCCATTGTGTAACTACTGTGACTTACTTTAAAAATCTCTTATTGAAAATAGGTGATATTCCAGTGTTTTGAAACTACAGTCAGTGCTGTGACAACCACTAAAAAGAGCCAGGGCTCTTGAAATTTATTCCAATTAGTATATTCAAGTGGTCATTCTGCCATTGCCTTCATTATAAACTAAACTTACACCTACTTACTGGCTGAGCATCTAGTTTTTCTCTTTATCTGGAAAGATAAATGCTGTCCCAGTATGGAAGTGACAGGAAATATTGAAAGAGCTATCACATAGAAGAGAATTTATATATAATGGTTCTATTTTTTCCCCCTAAGGACAGAACCAAATTCAGTGCTGATAAGTTACCAGGGCAGATGTCCACTCGACAAATGATCTTTGGAGCAATGGAACAGGACTCCTTGCAGAATGATGCAGTCAGGTCCCTAGTATTGAGGCTGGGGCTGGAAAGGCATCTGCTGAGGACCTTGTAGAAATTATTCTTATTTTGTGTGGTAGGTAGATAAGATTGGACTTCATCTAACTTTGCTTAAAATGGGACTTTAAAATAGGGAGCTAATCTTTTTTGGAGGCAGTTTTATTTTTAATAATTCTAAAATTCTGCAAAATATTTTAAAGTACATACACATAAATTTGGTAAGACCCAAAGAGAGTATGATTTGCTTAGACAAATAATATCAGAAGCAAAATCTTCTGACCCAAAAGCAGTGCACCTTTTTCAAACACCACATTTATTTTCCTATGCAAATAGATATGGCAATGCCTTTTCTTTTTTCTAACACACATCCTAATTTTTAGTTTGTCCAGTTCAGTTGTGTTTTTGAAATAGCTTAAACTATTCTTCAAATATTTGAGGTTTGTCTGGATAAAAATCATATTTACAAAGACCATTTGTTTTTAAATTTATAAAGCTGTCTATGTTTTTAAGGGAAGATTAAAACATGTTTCTGATTCATTTACAATTAAATCACTTATTTTGTGATTGTCATTTGATGTTTAGATATTTCATTTTGGCTTCAAAATAGTTTCTTACAAGGGTAGATGTCATAGTTCATTAAAATTAAATAAATTTACCCTTAAAACTCATCTTTTAGGTCTCAAAGCTAGTCTTTATAATATTTTATTAAGGGTTCCAAACTAAATAAAATTAGTCATTTTTACTAAGCAAATTTATTCTCCATTTAAATCTTTTTAAATTCTTATATGCTTAAAGAAAAGTGATTTTATTTTACATTTTCCCCACAGAACATTCATAGTTGTTGATATGGTTTTTGTTGTCAAAAAAGAAATAAGGAATAATCACTGTTTTTTTCTCAAAACTAATAACAAGTTTTTAAATGAATACCTCTTTTTACTATTCAGACATGGCTGAACTTGGCATTAAACCCATTCCTAATTCAAACCATCTGTTAGAGCCCACTACTTTATTTTTAGTGCCACCATTTAAAACTGCCCAAAATACTTCATAGTAAAAATTATCAAACAACACAATATTCTCACTATAACAAACGTTATGTTCGCCATCTTTTCTGATGTGATAATGTTTATCTCATATCTCTCAAATACCAAATACACCTTTTGAAAAAAATTCTAAAATTTTTATGTCGGGGGAGTTTGATCACTAATTATGTGGTTTACTCAGTGTGACATTTGAGTTTAAATCACTGAGTACGGTGCACAGTAGATCTTACAAATTACTACCAACAAAACAGAAGATGGATGCACACTTTGCCAAAGGCTAGAACTGTTCACAAAACCTCAGTGCAGTTGCTCATTCTATAGATGAGGCTGGTGATCACAGCAAGTACTTTATTCAGTCTTTGCCACTGTCTTTAGGCCACAGATATCCTGCTGTGTTAGAGTAAGAGACACTGAAGAGACGGTGGGAAAAACCTGGGACTCCAACCCGTCAGCTTCTCCTGCAGAGCCTCCTCTTTCCAAAACCGCCCTGGGAGTTTCTCCAAAAGCTCTGATTGTACTATTTTGGACTACAGTTTCAGTCTTTGTGTATAGTTCAGAACCAAAGTTTACTGGTTCTGCAGGGATTTTTGGTATTTATTTTAAAGCCAAAAATCAGAAGTTTCCCATACTCTGTGACTTTTTAATTTTCAGGATCTGTGCATCAAAGATACATGATCAGGTAGTTTTCATTTTATGAGAATATTGCAGTTTTAGCTTCTTGGATAACATACTTTATGCCTTGTGGTGAGATTTTTTTACTTTCTAATAAGAACCTGGAAATATTGGTAGGATGCAGACAGTAAAAATCTATGCAATGCATGTATAATATATTGTTTTTCTAATTTTTAAGTAGTTTTAAAAATAATTATTGCAATTATCAGAAGCAATATAGTCTAATACAGCGATTGCATATAGTCTTCAGAGCTTTGGGTAATCTCAGAAAGCATTCTGTTTAATTCTTTCATGCACAGAGGCAGCCATGAAAATTTGAGAGATTCTTTTCTTGAGCAATGACAAAGATCAAAAGTCACAATTTTAAATTCATGCCCATTGTTCTCTACACTATGCTACCTGGACCAGGTGCCAGCATGTATGGGTTTTCCTTTGATTAAGGCTTGTATCTAAGATGGCCTCAAAGCCTCATGATGGTGACTGGATTATGAGGTCATTATACCTGACTTGCTGTTAGAAGGCAGGACCTGGTGGAAGAAGTGAGTCCTTGGAGGCATGATTTGGATGAACATATTTCCCTCCCTGGCTCCTCCCTTCTATTTCCAGGCCACCATGATGTGAGCATCTTTTCTGCACCCTGGGCCATTCACTATGCCTTTCTACCTTACAGCCAGCTGACTATTGCCTGAAACCTCTAAAAACCTACAAGCCCAAATTAACTTCTCCTTTAATTTGTGGGTGCTGTATATTTTGTTCCAGCAATGACGAAAATGACTAAGATAGTTTTCCACTAGTAGTGTGACTTTTCTAAGCCTCAGTTAACCCGTCTGAGAAGTGAGGGACATTGGACTGCAGAATATCTAAGATCTCATAGTAAAAGTATAGGTTCTAGCTATATGTTTATGTATGTTTGATTTATAGAAAAAATTTATTTTGAAGAATGAAAAACTCTATCTTCTTTTTGAGTGATTGGCATAGTTATGAAACAAAAATGTGCATAAAAGATATAAAAAGTCATAATATGCAGTAAGTAGAGGCTGTTTGTATTTTCATTTCTTCTGTAGATGCAAGAATATGTTCTTTCCTTTGCCAGAGTTTAGACTAACTTCTCAGTTTAGTCCTACACCTGATCTTCCAATGAACAGTACAAATCCAAGGCAGGAAGGGCTTGAAGATAGAAAAAAAAAGATGTAAAGTAGTATATAGATAAGATTATGAAGTGCTTCTACTAGAGAAGAGTTTGTATGTAGGGAAATTATATAACAAATTACAAAAAAGAAAATACTTGAAGAGAAGTCTTTAAATAGTTCATTACCCAGAATAATAAAAATGGTCAGATGAATTTCTAGGGATTTTCTGATGACTTCCAATCATACAAAGGATAGAAAATAATAAGTATTCATTTAGCAGGGCCTGAAAACACCAAAGAAAGTGACTGACCACAACTTTGATATGTCTCTAACTTTAACTGGGCTGTGCTACAGGGCATAAGGAGACTAAAATGCAGCTAATATTCTCATCTTACCTTTCATGTGTCTATATGTATCTTTCTCCTACTTGTAATGTGGAACCTCCCTTTTGGCTCCTGGTTGTATTTCAGATGTGTGAAAACTATATCTATATGTGTGATGTATTTCGATTTATCCCACTATTCACCCCAAGATTTCTAGTGAACTGAGCCCAGAATGAGCTTTTCATCCAAAGCCCACTATGAAATAAATACATACTAGCATGTCACGCCACAGGCTATGCTCAGTTAATAAGTAACAAGGGAAGAAGACAGAAGGGGAATTACAAATGGAAAACTAGAAGTTTCCATGCTCTGAAGTCCCACTAGGTAGAGGAATGTTGATAGGGGTAAAATCTCTTCAATGGCCAAGTTTTTAAGCCACTAGAGTACCAGCTGGTATCTTTAAAATGTGAAGGTACCGTCAAAAAAAGTGCATTTATACTTGAGAGACGGTTACTCATATACAGGATTTAGCTCCAAAGTTAATATATTATCTTGAGGATCCATGAAATTATTTCTGTGCTCAGAGAGGAAAAGGTAGAAACAAGGGAATAGTTTTGGTTACTATATTTGTGTTCCCTTATGGGGTTCCCTTATATGTCCCTTTCTCTTTCAGGGTTCCCCGAATAGTTTACATCTTGAGGCATTTTGGGCTATCTACTGGTCTTCCTGGGAGTTAATCTGAGTTTACTGCTGACCGGTGGACCAATGTGCAACATGCTCCCTTTTTGCATTTTTAATTTCCTTTTCCTTATCCATGAAGTGGAGAAAACTATATTTGCTTCCCAGACTCTGTGATTAAGTAATTAATGTGCATAAAGTTCACTGAAACCAGAAAGAACTCTATAAAGGCTAAGAAGTATTATTATAACAAATCCCAACTGCTTGTCTGGCTAATTTCCTGCAAAGCCAGACAAAAGGAGAAATGGAACTGGACTTGTAGGATGGGTGTAACAGTGTTTTGGGTCAGCAGTACCATGATTAAAGATTGTTTACTCAGACTTTCAAGAGTGAGTCCTTCTCCAAAGACAAGAATGGTTTGAATTAAATGACATTCTTTCATTCTGTGGCTATGGGAAAATTTTATTGCTATTTTTTAATCCCAGATTTTATTTGACACCATCCTTTTTATACTCAATGAGAATTTTCTTAGTATTCACATAGGTATAATGCAAGAGACTGAAACCTTCACTTCATTTAACAAACTTTGTTCAGTATTTTCTCAAGCTTGCCATGCCATAAAATTGGTATCAAGTTGAAATAGGCATTGCTGAATGGAAGCCATAGTGTAGATGGAAAGGTAGACCCCATATGTGGACATCAAGCATACAAGAGCCGCATGAGTGTTGTCATCCATGTACAAAGGTCTCCTAAGAGTGAGTTTTTAAAAAATTCTATTTCCACTTAAAACACAGAATTCAGGAAAAAGAACAAACTGTAATATGTTTTAATCACGTTTTATGACCTAGCCCCTAATTAGCATCCAGTGCCCTTCCGACCCCTCCTTTCCTTACACTTAGGTGGTCTTGCCTGTACAGGTCAAGTCCACTGAGCATTTCCCTTATTCTTCTCCTTGCCCTCTCCATTTCATTTCTTCAAGATTACTTCTCTTGCTGACCAGCTTACATCCAAAGGTAGAATCTACAGCTAGTGTGACATCTTACACTGTGCATCAACAGGTCTATACTATTTTTGCCATAATGGGTTCCTAGTTTTTATACTGTTGCAACAAAAATGCCAGTCAAATGACATAAAAGATTTAGAATACTTTTAATTATAACTTATACTGTGTTTTGGTGTCATTTATTTTATTCATAAGAGGAGAAAATGGTGTTTGTTGGCATGTATGATCACAATATCCAAATCAAATATAAGATGTGCTTTCAAATATTATAATGTATGTTGTCAATTTCCATTTTCACTGAAAATCCATTTTGACGTTGAACCAAGCCCTTTCTGTAAAAAGGGCATTTCACTGCATATAATTATGTACTTTCTGGTGCTCTACAGCTGTTCTGTAGCATTTTCAGTGATCAATCAACACTTATTGAGCACCTGCAAGGAAAGTCCTGGGCACTGAGGTGATAACTATGGGAGAAGAGAGAAAAATATAATTAGTGTCATTCCTGGCCTCAGGCAGTGTGAAATCTAGTTGAGGAATTAACTGACATATGTTTAAAAAAATAAAAATAATTGTACAGCATGGAAAAGTTAGGGAAATACAGAGTGCATTTTTTTATTACTTTACTATTCGAAATTTAGTCTGTGTCTGCAGATCCAGGATGAACAGGAAGCTTGCTTAAAATGCAGAGCATCAGGGCTGGTCTTGGAACTACTGAGCCAGAGTCTGCTTTGTAGGAAGGCCTCCAGAACATTGAAATGCATGCTAAAGTTTTGTAACACTGCTCTGGTTAAATATTTTTCAATGCAGCCTACAGTTAACACATGTTGGATCACTCGGGGATGCTGATAAAGGCAGAGATTCAGCTGACACCTAAAAAATGATAATCCCTGAGTGCCAACCCCAAGAATATGCAATTATAGAGATCTTGCCATGAGATACATAAGCTCTCTAAAATTTAAAAACCTTTTCCACACTACCTAGAAATGAGCTAGATTCAAATAATTATAGAATATTGGTTAATTTTCAACAGCATACAAATATACAAAAACACTGATTAATGCATTTATGCATTTTGATAGAGAAAAAATAATTTTATGTGTGTTGACTTGATCATAGAAATACACAATGCTTAAAATTCCAAAAGATTTTAGAATTATAATCTCATACATTTCAGTTAATGTAACAAATATTTATTTGGAACTTATTATTGGGAAAGAATTTTATTGTTGCTGTAATTATTTAGTCACATAATATATATTATTTTTCTACCATGGTAAGAAATTGCTCTGAGAATACAGCCACAGGATATGATGGGAATTCGTTTCTCAAGGAGGCTTAGTAAAGGAACATCTTCTTTCCTTAGAGTTTTTCTATAAGCTTACAAAGAATCATACTTCAAAAAACCGAAGAACGCAAGATGCACAATAATCATACGAATATGAACTGAAGATGTGATTTATGAATATCTTATATTAGAAGCAGTAAATACATTAAACATTTTTTTGTATTTCCCAGGTATTGTTGTCAGTGTACTAGTAAGATATGTGTGTTTCAGTCACTTTCTCATCGCAAGCACACAACACCTAACACCCACACCTTAAAGAAGAGTTCTATTTTGGTTCATAGCTATAGTCCATGGTTGAGTGCCTCCAAGGCAGAAATGGTATGGTGGATGGTATGGCCTGGATGGAAGAAAGCTGATGGCATTTGGGAAGCAGAGAGAGAAGGGAGGAGCCAGGAAGGGAGACTTGGCTTTCTAGGTCATGCCCCAGTGACCAGTCTTTGGCAGGCAAGACCCCACCTCCTAACAGCAAAGCAGCTATGATGCCCCTGTGAAAAAATCAACTTCCAGAAGCCCCACCTCTGAACACTTAAGACATTTGGGGACACTCTAGATCTAGACCATAGCAACATAATTCTGCATTTATTTTTGAAACTAGAACACAAATATTTTGGTTTCTTTTATGACTGATCTCTCCGTCAAGAGTATAACAAATGAACATGTCACTGCTACTCAAAATGCATTAGTTAAAGCAAGTCACACTGCTGCCTCTACTCAACAGAAAGAGAATGCCCAATGCTTTGCATAGAAGAACACCAAATATTCACAGTCTACCATAAAAAGTACATAAAATAGTTGGTTAAATAATAGCTAAGCCAATGCGTTGTAAACCCCAGGTTCTAGAACAACAGAGATAGCTATAGTTTAGTGAAGAATGGGGTTGTAGAGAAAAAAATAACAGGGGAAATCCCCAGACAAAAAACAAAATTAACCGTGGGACACATTTTATTCTTTTCAGCAAATGCTTGGGAGTTTAGATTCCTCTGATTTTCCAGTGCAAATGAGAACTACCCAACAAGCAAACCCAGTCGTATTCAAATCATTATCTGAAGTGCCTCCATCTCGCCTTTTCCAAATGAAAATGCCTTCACCTTCAAAGCATCCATATTGATAACCTTCATGTCACTTTAGACAGTACGGGACACCTGCTACTTGTAAAGTAAAGGGAAGTTTATTGTGGCTCATGATTCTGGAGGTCCAAACCTGAGATTGGGAGGCCCATTGGTTGAATCCCTGTGGAGAGTGTGAATCATGGCAGGACTGTGAGTTAGAACAAGTGTTCACTTCTCAAACCAGGAAGCAGAAAGAGGGAGAGAGAATAGACTGGGTTCCAGGATTCAACATGCCCAGGGACCTCCCAACAGGCTCCATATCTTGAAGGCCCACAGCACTTCCCAGCAGTGCTGCACTGAGAACCAAGCCTTGAACACATGGGTGTCTGGAAGGACTTTAACATCCAAACTACAGCAGCACCCAATTTGGCAACTAGGGGTGATAAATATTTGTTACCCGGAAGATTGGTATAATTTCCTTCTACTTTGTCTATCACACCCAAGCAAAAGTCCTCTTTTTTTTTACATGCCCACTATTAAAAATGCTTCAGCCCTCTGGCTGAAATAAGCTAGAGAGAAGTAGGACAATACATTATTTAGCTGCAATTCTTTAACCCAGTAAAAAGAGAAGTTTTCTATATATCATAAAAATTAAAATGCATTTGCTAAGGAATACTATTAGAGACATCAATATAATGCTGACAAAAATGAATAATGCATATTTATCTTCAAATATTTCACAGTATCATGTTTTTGTAAATACATACAAATATAGAATATTCTCATTTTTTTCAAAAAATAATCTCTAAACACTGAAGCAGTAGAAGCCAAAGCAAAAAATGTAGAAACAGAACAATTTTCATGAAGACTCCAAAGTCTGTCATGTGATTTGCTTCAGAAATCTCTTACTTAATAGAAGACTACAAAGTCTGTCATGTAATTTAAATAATGTCAAATGATGGTGGTTTACATTCAACATAATGGAGAAACTTGAATTCAGGGAGGATATTGAGTGCAAAAAGAGAATATTGCATAATGCTGGATAGGACGGACTGGTAGAAATAGAACTCAAAAGACTTGTTAGCTGATGTGAAGTAGAAAATATCAGATGATAATTCAAGAGCTATTGAGCCCCAATCTCACTCCCTCCCAACACAAAGTCCCCACATGCTCAGAAACTTAAATGTGAAGCTACCTAATAAACAGGACTGTACAGCATGTCTCTCTGGGACTTGCCTTAATGGGAAGACTAACTAAACAGGTTAGAAATGTGAGCATCACTACCAGCTGAGGTTGTACCCAGACAGTATGCTCCTAGGAGCCCTGTGAGTCCCTATCAGTTCTGTGATCCTTCTTTGGAAAGTACTTGACCTGTCAAAATACGTCTTCATTTGGGTTCACTATTCTTGCTGCTTATCTTCCTGTCAATGGAAGTTCCATTCTTATGTAGGTGATATTATACCTTTTTATTTTGTCAGGTGAGCCGATCTCTTTGTTTCTCAGCTCATGTGGTGATTTTGCTTCAGAAATCTCTTACTTAATAGAAGATATTATCATATACTTGATTGAGCTGATGAGAACTTTCAAGATCATAAGGTCCAATATTAGAGCTCTGTGTGACCATTTGGCTCCCCCTTACCAATGAAGGGCCATGGAAAAGGTGAACACTTAGGGGTCAGTCAGAAGATATAACCGATCACTTTCTCCAAAAGCTTCTTGTCTAAATAATAGTCATAAATGTCTTCCTATTGGTAGGAAAAAGAATTATTTAAAAAAGAGAAATGGGGGATAAGAGTCAAATGGCAAAAAATGAGGAGACAGGGAGAAGAAAATAAGAGGGAAGAAGGGGAAAGTAAGAAGTATAAGGTAATTTATGGAGAGCAGCTGAAGAAATTGTAAATAAGAAATAAATTAATCCACTGAAAATGAGGCGGTGAAGGTGGATTGTAGCTTTAGCAACATGGTGCTTGCAGTCTCTAAAGGTGATGAGGATGCGTGTGCGTTCATCATGCAACTCTGAGGACCAGCTGGGATGATGGGAAAAACCCTGTTATGAATTCATTCATTTTATGTCTTAGGTCCTGATAGAACAAAACATCCTAGGTATGGTGTGTGGAATAAATGAGGCCTGAGGTGAATAGTGATTTTCAGGAATGTACATACTGCTGCTTCCAATTTGACCCTGACACCAATTGACAGACTGACAAAACAACTGTGTGAGTCCTGCGATGTCAAAGGGTAAGCCAGGGACAGGGCTGTGCTTTGAGGATAACTCCATGGAGGGAAATCCCTAAAGACATTACTGATTGCTGAGTTGCATACCTTTCTGAAGAGGAGCAAGGACTATTGACCTCTAGTCTTGCTATCTCTCTCTCTCTCTCTCTCTCTCTCTCTCTCTCTCTCTCTCTCTCTAGGCACTCTTTATGTGTTCTAGAATCCTCCTTTAGCAGAAAATAGATGTTGGGATTTGAGAACTCAGCCTAAATGTGAATTAACCAAGTAAACATGTTCCTACACCCAAGACATAATTTTATTTCACTTTTAGGCTTATTTCTCTTTCCCTCTTAACTACAGTCATTCAGGGACCACTGCAGGGGATTAACTTGTGAGAATCTTATAATCTATTTAAAGAAGATGAAAACTAGTAACTTATTGTTACCCTTTTGATGCTGTTTTTAAAAGAGTTTCTGTGATTTTATAGCCTTACCACACATCCCCAAAACTTCCTACTTCTACAGTTTCCATGACAAGACAGAAATGGAGAAGGAAAAATAGACCATCATTAAACTATTTTGAAAATTCCAAAGAAAGGACAATAATTGCAAATTTTTAAATTCAGTTTTTGAATCTGTGTATCTTCCAAGGCAAAACTAATACCACTGTTTATGGCACAAATTGACTCACTCACATTTCATTTATCAAAGTCAAAGTTTTCTGATAATTCCTAGATAACAGATAAGCTAAAGTCTTCTCTATTAAGCCACTTAAAGCAGTAGTAATTCTGCGAATATAAAGAAACCAGACTTCACCCAAATTTACTAGTACTTGTTCTTGAGTTTAACTCTGAATTTCTTGGAACTTGTGAAATTCAAATGTGAAACAACCTGCTCTCCAGTTTAATTATCAAGTTAAACTTTAGCTGGTGAGGTATATTTTATTTATTAGACATGTATGTCATCAAAGGTCTTTACCAACTCTATGCTAGCAAGACCTGGCTACTTTCCAATTTATAATATGCCATCTGATCATGCCAGAGCCACAGGGCCAGCAATTATCCAAGTCATCTATACTGACACAATAAAAGCAGATTAGCCAGCTACAACAAATGGATTTACGATTAGATCATTAAGAAGATGGTCACCTTCTTTCCACTCCTCTCCATCTTTGTCAGGAAAAAAAAAGCCAAATAAATCTGGTCATTTTCCATTGTTTCTCACCTAACTCCTGAGGTATTTGGTGAGTAAAAAACCTATAAACTTTTCCTAGTGTTTTTTATCTTCTGCCATTTCTCCTCCGTCCTGCATAGGTCATTTAAATAAATGTTTGCTGTTTGAATCCATTTGTCCTAGTGGCAGTGATGAATGTACCTGTTTGGTTTAATTTTATATGCATTTTGTATCACCCATTGTGCCTTTTCAGTCTTATTAAATAAGTGCTCCATCTTTTCACACAGTGAGTAAGCATTTTATTTATACAATATACATATATATTATATATTTTTAGAAAGCTTTTCTTTTCCTTCAAAAAACACATGAGTAGATTTACTGGTGGTTATATTTTTCTTTAATTTGCAAGCCACAATAGGAAATAAAGACAAAGCTTTGAGATTAATTATTGGTTTAATTTAAAACTAAGCACCTTCAATTTTAATTCTTTATTGGCAGCACTGAATATATTTCCTAATAAATCGCCCAGAAACAAGATCGACACTTTTCTTCGATGGATCTAATGTAAGTTTGTCAGCAGGATTTTAAAATCAATTTTTATAAATTATGATCTGTTAATATGGAAAACTCTACTTTTATTTTACATAAAGATTAGTCTGTCTTTACATTTGTAAAGATTATTTAGTGCCAAGACTATCAGCTCAAATTCTGGGCTAGCCAAGCAAAATTTTTAGTTAGATCCTTTCATTGTTGCCAAGTGAATAGATCCGCAAAGGATATGTATCATCAGAACAATCATTCCAGTGTCATTTGCTAGCTCCATCTCCATTAGGAAGGCTGTCACCAGACCCAGAAGGTTAACAATTTTATGACTTCTTGTTTTGTTTCAAAACGTTAAGGGTAACATGTTCACTTTAGTAACTTCCCCAGCTGTTTGAACATGGTGACCTAAAGAGCAATGTGAGCCAGAAGCCCAGGTGCATATGTTCACCCCGACCCTGCATGACCCTAGCTGGCTCTTCACTCAGCTGTTTCCTTTCATGTGCAGAAGTTTGAGTTTGATGCAATCCCATCTGTTTATTTTTGCTATTGTTCCATGTACTCTTGGAGTCATATCCAAGAACTCTTTGACCACACCAATATCATTTATTTGCTTCATGTTTTTCTGCTAAATAAATTGTTTCAAGACTTATTTTTTAAATTTTTAGTTATTTTCATTTTGCTCAGTCATTTTTGAAGTAATATAGTTGTATTTAGGCTGATTATAGAGTAAGATGCTGATATTTCATACATCTTATGAAGGAGAGTTCTGTATGATTTTTTTCCATTCCTCCATACATTTATCATTTACTTATGGTGAAAATAGGAAAAAACATCTCTCCTAGCTATTTGAAATAGTCAGTAGAATATTATTAACCATAGACATTCTTCTGTGAAATAGAATGCCAGAACTTATTACTCCTACCTCATTGTAACATTGCACTTGTTGATCCCCACCTAACTATCTCTTTAATTTCTAGGCTAACCTCTCTTCTACTTTCTACTTCTATCAAATCAACGTTAGAGTCCGCATATGACTGGGACTGCACAGTTCTTATCTTTCTGCACTTATTTCACTTTATAAAATTTCCTGTAGGTTCACCCATGTTGGTACAAATGACATGATTCTTCATCCTTATTTATGATGAATATTATTTCATTGGTTATATATACCACATTTTAAAAATATACTCATCCATGGGGGATATAGATTGATTCCATTATGACTAGCACTGCAATAAACAGGGGCATACAGATATTTGTTTGACATACTGGTTTCATTTCCTCTGAATATTTTCCCAGTAGTGGAATTATTTACTTTGGTAATTTTAAATCAATTAACCTATTTATTTACTTACCTTTTATGGCAGATTCAGAGTGGGTGATAAATTTAATAAACTGAATATGCATTCCAATTTCTGACATTTGAATGACAAAAATAGATCATAAAAATAGAGGTGCAGATTGAGTTACTTTTAACTGCCCCTTTTTCCTTCCTCCTTCACTGTCTCCCCTGATCTATAGGTCTCCTTCCCATCTCCACAAAGTCTGTCTCCCTAGTTCCCATTTTCCATAATGCTTCCTATAATGTATATACTAATTTACATTTCTAGCAACAGTGAATGAGTTCCCTTTTATCCAAATCCATGCCAGAATTTGTCCATTTTTGTCATTTGATAATAGGCTTTTTAATCAGGATAAGGTGATATCTCATTGTTAACTTGACTCACACTTCCTTAATGACTTGTAATGTTGAGCATTTTTACATATATTTATGGGCCATCTCTTACATGCTCATTTGGCAAATGTCTAGTCAGGCCCATTTTTAAATCAGATTATTTGTGAAGGTTTTATGGTTTTGTTTGTTTATTTTGTTTGTACTACTGACCTTGGTTCATTATATATTCTGGACATTAACCCCTCATCAAATGCATAGTTTATAAATATTTTATCCCTTTCTTTAGGTTATCCACTTACTCTGTTGATTGTTTCCCTTGATGTACAGAAGCTTTTTCAATTGATGTAATCCCATTTCTTTATTTTGGCTTTATTGTCTTTATGTCTGAACCTTTGAGTCTTACCTGAAAAAAATTCTTCATCCAGAGACCAATATGGTAGAGTGCTTTTCCTTTCTTCTTTCTGGCAGTTTTATCATTTTGGATTTTATATTCAAGTCTCTAATTCATTTTAAGTAGAGTTCTTATATAGTATGAGATACGATTTCAATTTCATTCTTCTGCCTGTGATTATAGACTTTTCCAACACCACTTATTGAAGAGACAATCATTTTTCATTATGTGTCCTTGACAACACTTCTGAGAATCAATTGAGAAGAGATGTGTGAGCTTATAAGGGGGCTCTCTATCTTGTTATACTTTTTGATGTGTCTGTTTATATGAGAATACTGCACTGTTTGGATTATCATAGTTTTATAATAGATTTTGAAGTGATCTAGAGAGATACCTCCAGCTTTTTAAATTTCCATATTTTTTTAACTAGTCAGAGTCTTTTGTGGTTTCATTTCAATTTTTAGCATTGTTTCTGGGAAAGTGACTTTGGAGTTTTGATAGAATTGTATTGAATCTATAGATTGCTTAGAATATTTTGTATATTTTAATAATATTAATTCTCCCTATCCATGAATGCAGAATACTTTTCCATTTTTTGTGTCCTCTTCAAGTTCTTTTATCAACATTGTATTATTCTCCATGCAGCATGAATATTTCACATATACAGTGAACCTGACTTACAAACTCAATTCATTCCCAAGGGCTGTAACTCATGTTGGTCAATGAAAGTTCAGGCTCCTCTAACCAGCCTTCAAAATATACAGGCAGATCTCAGCGTCATTAGAGACATTGGCACAGAATTTCTCAATTAACTCCACACAGGAAAAAATATTGTAAGGTTCCTTCCATAACTCTTTCAGGATTAAATTGGTATTTGAGAACATCTGGAAGCACAAGCCGCCAGTATTCGGGTCATAACTCAAGACTTTGGTTGTAAGTTAAAACTAAAATTCCAATATGTCAGGCTAGTCTTAACTCAAGGGTCTACTGTACTTGGTTAAATTTAATCCTAGGAATTTAACTTTTTCTTAACTTGTAAATACTATTGATTTCTTGGTTTCATTTTCAGGTTGTTGGTATAAAGAAACACTGCTGATTATTGTATATGGATTTTCTTTCCAGAAATTTTACTATTTTTAGCAATTCTAACAAAACTTTTGGTGCTATCTGTATTTTTCTTATATAAGATTATATTGTCAGAAAATACTGACAATTTTTATTTTTCTTTTTTATTTGGGTGCCTCTTTTTTCTTTATTTTGCCTAGTCACTCTGATAAAAAACTTTACATATGAGATTGAATAGAAATTGCAAGAGTGAGGATTCTTGCCTTGTTCTGGACCTTAGAGAAGAAAATGCTACAGCTTAATTTTTGCTTGGTTACATTTTGTTGAGAATTTTAAAATATATATTCATCAGAGACATTGTTCACTGGTTTTCTTATATTGTCCTTGTCTAGCTTTAGTATCTGGATAGTATTGGTCCATAAATTGAGTTTGGAAAATCCCCTTTTTCAATTTTTGAGAAGACTTTGAGATGGTCTTTTGAGCTATTACATCCTTAAATGGTTAATCTAATTGAATTGTAAAGCCACCTTCTTCCATGCTTTCCTTTGAGAGAAGTTTTTATTAGTGGTTGAATCTTACCCCTTATTGGTCTGATGAGATTTTATAGTTATTCTTGACTCAGTTTTGATAATGTGATTGTTACTTGTGAAACATCAATTTGATTTGAGTAAGAAACCACCTAACAGATTGATAAAAGTCTGCATGTGTCTGTAGATGACTGACGCATAGGTCACAAATTGAAGAGGGAAGGTTCATCCCTGGTGTGGGTAACACTAACCAAGAAGCCTATAGCCTGGACAGAATTAAAAGTGTGGGGGATTGGAAGGGAAGTGTTCTCTTCTCCTCTTTGGAAGATCTCTAGTCTTTGCCACTGCCATTGAAAATTTGTCTCCAGTTTTCTCAGGCTTCCAGCATCAATTCTTCAGTCTTTCAATGCAGACCTTTTTACTTTCTGACAGAGACTTGCACCAGATTCTGCAGTACATGTTAGGCCTTCAACTGTTGACTGGATCCTCCTATTTCTAGTGCATGCACAGCCCTTTTGCAATTTTTAACCTCTGATTCTGCAGGTAGTCATTGTAAGCCTACCTAGTAAATCTTTATATGATCATATATCTGTTCTGGTACAGATTTTGGTACCAAGAATGGTTATAAAGACACAGAACTGTAAGAATAAATTTCTCTAATGGGTTTAGTGATTTCTAAAATTGCTGTGGTCTCTCCTTCTTAAGGGGAGGAGAGTACTAATAGTCCGTGGTGTAAATTGTTTTAAATAATATGTAGTGTAGATCTATTGGATTATCCGAATTCATTACCTGTGAGAGGCAAGGAATTTAATGACTACACAGTACTTTTGAACATTTTTGGAAGAGTAGAAAATATGATATTGGCTGGTTGCTCTTAGAATCTCTAGACAAACTAATGAAGGAAAACTAAGTTTCAGACATACATAAACAAAAGGAAAATAGAGAGCTCAAAAATTCAAACTCCCAGCTTCAGAGACACATAAAGAACCTAAATCTAAAGCTTTCTAAATGTGTTCTGAAGGAGAATTTTCTCTCCTTTAGCTGTAGGACTATAGGACTGAAGTTTTAGAAATTCAAACACAAGCTCCAACAATTCAATTGGTTGAATTACAATGCAAATTTAATGTTCAGCCTTGAAGACTAACTGAAGAGAAAGCAAGGGCACCGATCAGGAAAGAATGCAATTTAGGCAGGGGGTTTAGCTCAGTGGTTCTGCCACAAGGTCCCAAGTTTGATCCCCAGCAACAAAAGAAAAAAAGAAAAAAGAATGTAGTTCCATAAATTGGGATGGAGATGTTTGGGAAGAACTTGCTAAAGTTGAGAACACTGAATTTATGATTTCTGATGAAATCATTTAGCAAGAGGAAGACTTTCTCACCCTAAATGGCAGAGACAGAGCCCCACAGCCAGCCCCTGTGGAGTTGGCCTCTACTATTATACCACCTATATCTATATTTCCTAAGCTAACCCTATATTGCTGAAGGAAATGGTAATGGCAATTACTGATAGTTACTGCACAAGACAATGGTGACACTCCTCAGAACAGCCCTCACCACCTAGTTTTGCCTGTATGTCTATAATCAGGCTTAAATTTCAGAAGATTTCTAAAGATGAAGTACAAAGTGTGACCCTGAGGAGGTCCGCTATATTTCCAAAGAATATCTAGGGTTTTCCAATTCTTACAGGTACATATAGGTCTGAGGAACAAGTACAGAAACAGATTTTCAGGGTTTAGGATAATGGTGGAAGAAAAAAACTTGGATCAAGCCAATTAATCTCGCTAATATTTTGAGTGCTATATGGAACAGAGTGGTTATAGTAAACAAATTTGTCTTGTCCCTAGACAAGGATGCCCACTATCACCACTCCTCTTCGATATAGTTCTGAAACATTACCCACAGCAATTAGACAAGAGAAAGAAATTAAAGCAATAAAGATAGGAAGAAGTTAAATTGTCATTATTTGCTGATGATATGATACTCTACATTGAAGACTCAAAAAGCTCCACTGAAAGACTTCTAGACTTAATTGACAGATTTAGTAGAGTAGCTTGATACAAGGTTAACACCCAAAAATAAATAGCCTTCTTGTACACAAATAACAGATTCACTGAGAGACAAATTAGGGAAGAAATTCCTTTCATGACAGCATCCCAAAAAATGAAGTATCTAGGAATCAATCTAACAAAAGAAGCACAAGACCTCTAACTGAAAACTGTAGCACTCTGAAAAAAGAGATCAAAGAGGATATAAGAAAATGGAAAGATATCCCCTGCTCCTGGGTAGGAAGAATCAACATAGTGAAAATGGCCATAGTATCAAAACTGTTATACAGATTCAATGCAATGCCAATTGAAATTCCATCACTATGTTTCACAGAACTATAAAAAATAATCCAAAGATTCATCTGGAACCATAAGAGACCTAAAATAGCAAAAGGCATCCTAGGCAACAGACACATGGCACCAGGTGTAACAATTCCCAATTTGAAACTATACTACAAAGCCACTGTGATAAAAAACAGCATGGTACTGGCAAAGAAAGAGATCTGAGTATCAGTGGAACAGATTGGAAGACACAAAAACAAATCCAGGTGTACTCAGCTACTACATCTTTGACAAAGGAACTGACCATCCTCAGTGGAGGGAAGATAGCCTCTTTAATAAATGGTGCTGCAAAAACTGGATTTCAACCTGTCAAAGATTAAAACTGGACCCTTATCTTTCACCATGCACTAGATTAAAATCCAAGTAGATCAAAGATCTAAATATTAAAAGAGAAACACTAAACTTGCTGAAAGATAAGTTAGGCAGAACTCTGGAAGACATTGGCATAGGAAAAGACTTTATGAACAAATCCTCAGGAGCACAAGAACTAGCAGAAAGAATCAACAACTGGGATCTCATATGCAAAAGAAACCATCAACAGAACTAAGAGACAACCTACAAAGCGGGAAAAAATTTTTACCAGCTGCTCCTCAGAAAAAGGACTATTATCTAGAATATATAAAGAACTCAAAACAATCAGCCCCCCCCAAATATAAAGACCCAATTCAAAAGTGGGCATCTGAATTGAACAGACATTTCTCAGACAAAGAAGTAAAAGCAGCAAGTAAATATATGAAAAAATGTTTCACATCACTGGTCATTTGAGAGATGCAGATGAAAACAACACTGAGATTCCACCTCACCACACAAAGAATGGCTGCTATCAAGAAATCACACAGTAACAAATGTTGGCACAGTTGTGGGGAGAAAGGAACCCTTCTCCATTGTTGGTGGGAGTGCAGACTGTTGCAACCACTATGGAAATCAATAAGGAGCTACCTCAAAGAGCTGGGACTGGAGGTTCCATTTGACCCAGTCATCCCTCTGCTGCTGGGTATCTTTCCAAAAGAATTAAAAGAATCATATCACAGTGATATATGTGCACCCATGTTTATAGTGGCACAGTTTGTAATAGCTAAAACTTGGAAACAGCCCATTTGCCCATCAGTTAGAAACTGCATAAAGAAGATGTGGTTTTCTATAAATGGAATACTACACAGCCATAAAGAATGAGAAATTAGATTCATTCATAGGAAAATGGATGCATATTGAGGATATACTCCTAAGTGAAATAAATAAGTCACACATGTGTAAATACCAAATAGTTTCTCTGGTGTGAATAAACTGTAAAAGTACCTAAGATCCTAATGAGATAACTGACATTGTGAAATGGGAAAAAAAGGGCTAAAGGTGTAGGGAAGGTAGGATGGGTAGCGGAAGGGTAATAAGGGAAAAGAAAAAAAATGTGAGAAAATAAAAAGATGGAAATAGAGTGTTTGTAAATGGGCGAGGGGGGAGAGGGTGCAGGGAGGGCAGGGACAATGGGAAAAAATGAGAACCAAGAACTGTCATGTGAAGGTACAAGATCCCAACAATGAATGTAACTGTAATGTATCCCTAAAATGTACCAATAAACTCAATTTTAAAAAATGTCTTGTTCCTACATTTATTGATTTGCATATGTTGAACAAACCTTGCATTCCTGGGATAAAGTCTACTTGGTCAGGATATATGATCATTTCAATCCCGCTTTCTGTTTGCCTGATTCTTTGCTATCTGTATAACCTGTATTTTTTTCAGGGCAGATGAAGGAAGTGCAAACTTTTATTTCAGTATTTACAGACAGGTTTGGAAAGTTAAAATGTCCTGTTGAGTTTCCATGCTAATGGAATTGCCTCTGAGATCACTGTTGAGTGGAGGTGGATTTAGGTCTTGTGACATGCAGATTGTGGTTAGTGAGCTTAATATTACAGGCTCTAGTGGGTGTGGGTCCTATTTCATCCATTAATGAACTGAACTGTATCTAGGACCTTGTTCTCTGTGGGGCTACAACTACGATGAGCTTCAGTTTCATGATTCACAGAAGTAAGGACTATTTTCAGGTTCTCTGACAGGCATGACTTCTTCAAGGTCTCTGAGCAGGCTCACTCTGGTTAACTACATATGACTGTACTACCCTGTTCTGTGGTTGAACCGGGTAGAAACTAAATTACAAAGTTATTTCAAGTCCACAGTTGCTATAGTTTAGGTCTGGGTGTCCCTATGGAATATTGTAAGCCAAGAATGATAGGAGGTTTTGGTCACATCTCAGAAGGCTTGGATGCTGATAGATATGCAGAGAGTAAAGGCTCAACTAGGAGGTTTCAGTTGAGAACCAGGATGACACTGACATTAAAACTTGAGACCATATGTGTTGTGCTGTTGCAGAACAATTGCCTACATTTTGCCCATGTCCTCAGACTTTGCCGGCACCTGTGATTAAGGGTGGCAGATTAATCTGGTAGAAGAAATTTGAAGGCTGCTCAGCATATAGGCTGCAGCATGGGCACTACTTGCTGCCTTTAGTGAAGTTTGTAGTAAGAGTTATTAGCAATAGGCCCCTTTAAAATGTTTTGTTTTATCAGGGAGAAAGAACCTGCGAAGTTGGAGCAACAGAGAGAACAGTTACTGAAAAGATTAGAATTGAAAGTTCTTTGCATCAGGACAGTAGAATTATGCTTTAGGGCATCTCAGGAATCAGCAAGACTCCACCCTTCACTAGCTTGGGGGTATAAAAGAGTAAAGGTAAACTTCTATGAAAGACTTTGCTTTGAGATGGAAGCCGCAGGGCAACCTACTCAAGAAGGCCCACCTAGGGAATTGTTCTTTGGGATTCAGTTCACAGTGCTCAGCCATCCAGCCACTCAAATGCTTTTGGAACTAAGATATAAAGGGGCCACATTACTGTTCAAGGTGGTGAACGACCCTGGCATCATGAGTTTTATAGGGATACAGAATGAAAGAGTTGTGGAGTCAGAGAGCTTCCATTTAGTTTCCAGAAGAAGGCCTGGGAAGCTATTCAGGATACCCTTAAGAGGTACTGTGCAAAGCTGTGAGAGTGAACCTGACAGTGCAGTAGAGACCCCAGGGATTTAGGGAATCCAGAAACATTGAATATCTGCTGAGGAAAGCCACAGTAGGGAACAAAGCCAGCTCAAGAGAGAAGCCATGAGAACTGCTACCAGAATGCCATAGCTTTGGGGCCACCCAAGCTGTTTGAAGTCTACATATTGCCACGATTTGCCTTGGGTGTTGAATATGGAACTACAGGAGATCACGTTTGTTCTGTTGGGTTTCAATCTTGCTTTAGTCCAATCCCTTTCTTTTCCCCATTTACTCCCTATTTGAAATGGAATGTTTACCTTGTGCTTTTGTATGTTGGCGGTATTTAATTTTTTTTTTAACTGGGGCATACAGCTAAATGTTTGTCCTCAGTATCAGAGAAGACTTTGGACTTGGACTTTTTTGCCAATGCTGAAACAACTAAGACTTTGGCAACTCTTGGAGATGGAATAAATGAATTTTGCACAGTGAGATAGACTTGAGTCTTGTGAGGACTAGGGGCTAAGTATTAAGGTTTAGGTCTGGAGAGTCATCCCCAAAACTTCACATGTTTGTAAGGTATACTACACTCATCAGTGAATTCAGTAACTGTTGATCTTAGCAGCTGAGTGTGCAGTTAGGAAGTGCAGCCAGGTTAGAGGTGGGTTACTAGGGGCATGACCTCCCTTCAGAGTCCTCCCTTCTTTCTGCTTCTAGGCCACCATCAGCAAGTTTCCTTTGCAATAGACATTTCCACCATGCCCTTCCTGCATTGCAATCAACAACCATTGACTGTAACCATGAGCCAAAATAAACCTCTCTTCTTTGAAGCTGTGGGTGTCAAATACTTTGCCCTAGTAATAAGAACGTGACTAAAACAACAGTAAACACAAAGATCTCCCGGCCTCTCTCCACAGTAATGAATAGGTGTGTCCCCTAGTGTGTACCCAGGTGATGATAAGGTCTACACTAACACCACAGTTGGGAATAGGCAGAACTATTTCAAAACACTCAGTGGAACTAAAGTCAGGCCATCAGCCTACAGAGGTACTGGTCCCCATGTGGGAAAAAAGAACTGTTCCCAGGCCACAGACCACAGGAGCCAATGCCAGAGGCCATTTGAAATTTTAATGTAAGACAGGTTTGCAATCATGCAACATACTGAATCAGATGGGCTTATCTTTCAGTGAGACCCCTGCCTGGCCAAATATCTCCCACAGCATAATTGTGCAACTAAGCTTTACAGTTATTTTTTAATTTGCAACAGGACTGATGTTGGCAAACCTGACTTGGTGGTGCCAGTGTGCAAAACTCTCTTATGATTCCTATCCTGTGTAGGCAGGATTTTTCCCATACAATAACTGAGAGGGGCAGGAGCTGGGATTCAATGACCCTTCACAATCTTCTGTGGGACAAAGGCTTGCAACCCTCTTCAAATATATATCTTGGCAGGACGCTATACAACAAGGCAACTCCAGGGCTTCTGCAGAGAAGGAATAGCTCTGAGACAGGGCACCTGCAAGATCTGCTATAAAATGGAGCTCCACATGCTCAGATGTCCCCATGGCTCAGAAGGGAAGTCTCCTTTGTCCTTGTGCAAATAGTACTAAGCTAAGATTATAACTGAGAGGAGGTGAAGCAAATTTACTGGAAAACTTTGAGGTCCACTTTGAGGCTAATGCCAATAGGCAGACAAGATGGTCTGCCAAGGCACTCCTTGTTGTAATTCCCTCCAATTCTCTTGGCAGATGGTTATGGAAGCAAAACAAGGCCAAACGAGGCTTTGGCCAAGGCCTCTGGGGAATTGAGTTGTTTTTAGGTCTAAGCCAGGAGCACAGTTGTTGGGCCTGCCACCTGGATGGGCATTTGCATTCTCAAAATGGCCCCCTAGATATTGGGTATCCTTGAGCTTTTATAACCTGCCTGAATCCCAAGGCTCTCAGGTCATGAAGTTGATAGGCTGCTGTAGTTGCCTGTAAACCTTAGTTATCAGACTTTCATGCTCACACTGCTAATCATTATCTGCAACTGTTTTTCAGGCTTATTATTTTAATTGAGACTTCTGAAAATATCTTTTCAACTGAATATATCTTTCCATGTTATATTAAAGCATGGCAAACTCTGAAATTTAAAGTCTATGAAACAAAGGAAAATATTCTTTCATTTGTTAATGTAACTCTCTGAAACCATGCATACACCCAACAAATGTTTGTAATATATGGGTAATAAATATATCAGTAATAAAAATGCAAAATAATTTTTGCTGTCAAGGTCATGCTCTTAGTTTATGAGACAATGAATTGCAGATGATAAAATACTCTGTTATATGATAGTGATAGTGATATGTTAAGATAAAATAAAGTTCTATGTGAACCCATAAGAAAAACACCTATTGCAGACTGAAAAGGCAGAAAGTGTCAGAGAGTTGGAGTCATTCATGCCTTAGATTAATTTTTAAGGACAGATAAGAGTTGATGAAGAAAATAAAGAAGGAAAAGTCATTCTAGAGAGAGAATGCCATTACCCAGATGTTACAATTAGGGTGTAATTTGTGCCCACCAAAACTCGTGTTAAAATTTGACTGCTGATTTAACAGTGTTAAAACTGAGTAGGAACTTTGACAGTTGATTAGGTCTGTGAAACAGATTGATACCTCTTTTCTCCAGAATGGGTTCATTACTTAAGAAGCAAGTTGTTATAAGTCAAAAAGCCTTTATGTTTTGTCTCTTCCAGAAATGCCTGTTTTCAATTTTTCCTTCTAAAATATTATGACATCCTCACTAGATACTGCTACTTTGTCTCTGTCTTCCCAGCCTCCAGAATCATGAGCTAAATAAATCTCTTTATGAATCTCCCAATTGCAGATATTTTGTTATAGCAACAGGAAATGGACCACTAATGTCAAGTATGGGAATGTCAGGTAAATTAAACACCATGGCTTAAATTTATGATTATATGGGAGCAAGAGAGTACAGATATACAAATTATACAGATATGGGAATTAAGTAGAATGAAATCAGAGTATATCACGCAGGCAAAACAAATAGGCTGGATGTTGGCCTGAAAGAATTTAGGAATTCTCACAGATTTTCAGTAAGGAGATGACCTAAAATACTTAGGGGAATGAATTAAAAGTAAAGCAGAGAAGCAAATGGGATATGATAAAAGAAATGGTAATTGCGGTAGTAATAGATGAATTAGATGAAACTCTTTTCCTATGAAGAAGAGAGGTTTCTATTTATGAAATAGTCCTCCTAGTTATGGAGGACTGAGGTGTGATTGTTGGGATCTATTTTCTCTAGCCCAGAAAAGGGCAGTCTACAGTGAGAAAAGAATGACATTAACATTTAGAAAACAAAAGAAGTGAGAGATGAACAGAATTCTTGACTAAATGTTTTTATCAAGCTGTTCTTTACTTCACTAATTTGTATTTTTTTTATTTATAACAAAGTATCTTTGAATAATACAAACAGGAAAAACTAGACACCTACTTTCAATGAAGGATTATGATAATACTTAACTCCATGAAAATCTCAACTTATTACCCATTAGATTACTAGATAAATTTCAATTGTCAATATATCCAAATGATCCAAAGGAGTTCGGCCAGAGACAGTGGTTTGTATTTGTGACAAAGGCTATTTCTTGTCCCATCATTTCTTTTTTCCCACTGTTCTCATAGTCAAGTGAATATTCTTTTATTCAGCAATTGTTTCTTGTATATTCAGTATTCTGTATGCAAAGAATAAAACAGTAAAAAATAAAGTCCCAGTTCTCAAGGAACATATATTTTAGTGGCATTGTATAACATAACAAGAAAGAGTGAAAAAGCCCGGCACTGCATATATTAGTCAATATTCCATCACTGTAACAAAACAGCTGAGATAATGAAAAGAGAAACAGTTTATTCTGGCTCACACTTTGGAGGTTTCTATTCATGGTCACTCGGCTCCACTGCTTTTGGGTGTATTGCAAGGCAGTGTCTCATGGCACAGAGTACATGGAAGAGGAAGCTGACCTCCTGGCAGTCAGGGAATGAAAAAATGAAGGAAGAAGGGTTCAGGGCCCCAACATCCCCTTCAAGAGCACACACTCAATGACCTCATTACAGCCCCCCTCCTCCTAAAGGTTCCACAACCTCCCAAGAGCACCAAAGGCTGGGGATCAAGCCTGCAACACATGGGTCTTTGGGTTAACATTACGGAGGCAAACCAAAGCATTCCTCTTTGCAAAGCATTTGCTTTTCACATATACATTCACATTACTCCATTATATTTTTCTTGCCTTGAAACACCATTCAATCTTTTCTCTCTGCTTTCTTTGTTGCCTCACTTCTTTTCCATCTTGTCTATTATGCTACATATTCTGGAAGTTGAGGCTTTAACTTCATTAACTGAAAAATCATGCATTTTGCATGAGTATTTACTAAAATAATCATGTTGAGCTCAGTATTGTGATGCTTAATACCTCTTACCTATGTTGTTCATGAGGAGGAAAAGGACATGGTAATGAAAGAAAATTACTGCATACTAAGCACTAGAAGTTAGCTGAATCTCTTCGCCCACCAGCTTTTCCTGTAAGGTCCACATAGTAAATATTTTAAGTTTTTCAGGACATACAAGCTCTGTAGCAAATATTCAATTCTGTTGTATGGTGAGAACAGCTGCAAAGAATATGTAAGCAAATGAATATAACTTTATCAATAAAACTTTATTTACAAAAGCAATTAGTGGGTTAGATTTGGCCTGTGGGTTATAGTTTGCCAATCCCTTTACTGGATCACAGGATTCCAAGTACAGCAGAGTTTTTGTTTTTTTATATAACAAATTCAGGCAACTTGAAGAATCAAATACCTTTTGATCAAAAGCTGCTAGCTGACATTCAAAAGAAACATTTCACCTTAGAGAATGTTAATTTAAATTTAGAAAAACATGAAACTAGTAGTTTAAAATGTAGAATAAATGGTTTCATACTTTAAATGTAGTCTGGAATTATAGTGTAAATTTTAAATGTGCTAAAGAGGTAAAAACCATATTTTTTTCAGATAAATCAGAAGTATGACATATACTCATGTGAGTTCATAAACTCTTCTATACTAGACTTTCTGGCTGCATTGAGAGACCTCAGCCGATTCAAGCAAAAGTGCCAATTGTGAAGTTCAGCAATAAACTCAGTTGTGTGGAGTTTGACTTAAATGTAAACAATATCTTTAGAATGTGAAACTCATTCCTTCTTGAAACTTATGCACACCTTGAAAATGGAGTTGTTCCATTAGTGCTGGTGATGAAATGGGCAAGTCACCATGAGATAAATAATGCCAGTCATGGTGCTGTAAGTGGCAAGAGCTACATATTGATGGCTTTGCATTATTTACAAACTATGGCCCTATTAAACCCATCCTTCCATCCCTCCAAAAAATGTACCCAGAGTCTCTTAGTCTTGTTATCCAGCTGCACCGTGTACATCAAGCTCAACATAATGTTGTTCCTCCTTACCTCTCAAAGAATGAATCAAGTTTTGGGTCCTTCTACTAGGCTTTCTTAAATATTATGCTACAGAATTTGACTGGAGCAGTCAAATAATTTCAGTTTGTAGAGCCATTCCAAAGCCTGATGGTAATGAATGGAAAAATAAGTACATCTGTGTGGAAAAACTTTTAATGGAACAAATACAGCCAGAGCTGTACATGAAAACCAAAAGTTTGGTGTGATCAAGGATCAGTTTTTGAAGTCATTCCACAGAGTGGAAAACAAAAGAGATTTGAACTATGTACTACCTTTAAGGACTGCCATCCTGAAAAGGTAATCGGTCTCTATTTCTTAAATTCTTTGGAGAGGGCTGGAGATTTAGCTCAGTGATTCGATCACCTGAGTTCAGTCCCTGATACCAAAAAGCAATACAAAACAAAACCTTTCCTACTCTAAAGAAAGGTGGGGGGATTTAGCTCAGTGGTTCTGCCACCTGCCTCACAAGCATAACGTCCCAAGTTCGATCCCCAGTACCGAAAAGAAAAAAAAATCATATTAAAAAAATAAAAATAAAAACAAATTCTTCAGAGAAATAAAGAACAAGAGTTACATCATAAAATATTTTGCTTACTTTCATCATGGTTTTTAAAAAATTGTTCTTGTTTTATTTTTACAAGGATATAGCTATATAAAGATTGCATATTTTGATACTTGTTAATAAAATCTTTTGATTCAAAAATGAAGTAAAAGTGTTACTATGAAATGACATCTCACAACTGATGGCAGAAAGTGACTTAATTTTAGATTCTGGATATGGAGGCAACTATTAATACTTTGTGAAATTTAAGAAAAAAAGTAACTTTGAATGTGCTATTGGGAGAAAGGGCCTGACTGGAAGAGGTAGGTGACTGGGGCAATAACCTGGAAGGGTGCATTCCTGGGCCCAGATATTCCCTTCCTTCAGCCTTCTAACCATGGTGGGTTACGCTTCGCCTTTCCACCACGACACTTCTGCCTTGGAACCAGCCAGCCATGGGTTAAACCCTCTGACACTATGAGCCAAATAAATCTCTTTTCTTTTAAGATGCAGGTTTTGGGGTCGTCCCCCCCCCACTGACTAAAGATTGCAAGTATTTTATAGAATATGATAGGAGCACCAGAAGTCAGAATAGCCAGAGCTCTGTCAAGGAAATCATCAAAGAAGAGAAGCCCTTGGACTATTGTTTTATTTGTTTATTTGTTTTTGTTTTTCAATTCAGCACAATGAAGGAGAAGAGGACAAGTGAGTATACAATCTCCAAGTCCCTCACAGGCCTTCAGACTGAGCCAGGGGATTTATAGAGTGAGTTATGCCTTAAAGTTGTCTTAAAGGAAAAAAAAGGAGGAGGACTTCATATCATCAATGTCAAAAAATTAAGGCCACTAGAAGGCTCCTGGAATTTCCTAGGCACTGTAACTCTGAGCATGCAGGCAAAGAGCTCTGTGATAGCCTGAGTTCATTTCACTAAGAAAGTCAGAGATGTGGCTAGTGGAAGGAAAAGATAATAGATGTTTTCAAGGACAAGGAAATTGTGAGGAAAGGAAAGGAGGGGGGAGGGAAGGAAACAGGAAAGGAAGGAAGAAGAGAGAAAGGCAGGGAAGGGGAAATGAATGAATGAAGGAAGAAAGGAGGGTAGGAGAAAGAAAAACAGTAGAAAATGAAGAAGGGAGGCAGGAGATTTAAAGGAAGCAGGAGCACAGGCTCACAGGAAATGAAAATAATTTAGGAAAATTCCATACGAATTACCTGATAATTCTCTTATTTTTCCTTACCTATTCTGCCTACCACTTAGGAAAAATTCATTATTAATCAAAGTATTCAGGGAAGCTGAAGTGCTTAGATGGGGCAAGAATGAGGTGCAGGCCCCGCGTAAGGGCCGCTGTGGGCCCAGCCCTGCAGGTCGGACTGGGTCGGAGCCACCGGACACGTAGGGCGGAACTCCAGGCGCTGAGGTCTTCACTTGGGGCCCCACCGGACACGGAGAGCCAACCAGTGTGACCTCCGGGGCAGGCTCAAGAAAAGTGTGAACCGTGAGACATTAAACCCTGCAGCCCAAGACGGTTACCGCGGACAAGGAGCGGTGCGGAGGAGCAGGAAATGCACAGAGTCACGCGGGAGATGCAAATCCAGCTGCTTCGATAGTAACATCGTGTGGGCTGATTGAGTCGTTGTCACATGCTAGACATTTTCAGGCTGAGTTTAATTTAACCGTAAGGAAGAGACCCGGAGAAGAAAGAGGAAGAAGAAATGGCATTTTCTCGGGTCAATGTATTGCAGGAGCTTTTGACGTTGAGAGATGCGGTCACCGATTTCTCTCTGGAAGAGTGGGAATGTCTGCACCCGATCAGCGAACTTGTATAGGGATGTGATGTTAGAGAACTACAGGAACATTTTCTCCCCAGGTCTAGTGGCCTCTAAACTACACCTGATTCTCTGTCCAGAGCAAATCGAGGAGCCCTGGAATGTGGAGACAGAAGGGACCCGGGTATTATGAAATCTCAAAATACACTCAACACAAGAGAATTTATGCTGTAAAGAAACTCCACAAGTGTAAAGAACGTGGTGGAGCTTTGAACACGTCCTCCAACCTTACTCAACACCAGCGCATTCGCACTGATGAGAAACCCTACCAGTGCAACAAATGTCCTCAAATCTTACATCAGAAAATTCACACCGGAGAGAAACGCTACCAGTGTAAAGAATGTGGCAAAACCTTTGATGGGCTCTTGAGCCTTTCTCAACACCAGAGAGTTCATGCTGGTGAGAAGCTCTGCAAGTGTGAAGAACGCGGCAAAGGCTTTGATCGAGGTCCCAGGCTTACTCAAAGCGGAGAGCTCACAGTGAGGAGAAGCCCTATAAATGTGAGCAGTGTGGCAAAGCCTTCGATCAGTGCCTCCGATTGACTCATCGCCTGTGAGTTCACACTGGTGAGAAAGCCTACAGACGCGAGGAATGTGGCAGAACCTTTGACTGCATTTCCAGACTTATCCGTCACCTCAGATTTCGTACTGGTGAGAAGCCCTACAAGTGTAAAGAATGCGGCAAAACCTATGATAAAAACTGCAGACTTACTCAGCACCAGAGAGTTCCTAATACTGAGAAACCCTACAAACGTCAAGAACATGGCAAAGCCTTCAATCAGAATTCCACAGTCCACACTGGTGAGGGACTGTACAAATGTGAAGAATGTGGGAAAGCCTTTGGTCAGATCTCCAGATTTATTCCACACCAAAAATTAACAGTGCTGAAAAACCCTAGCGAAGAATGTGGCAAAGCCGTTGGCCGAAGCTCTAGACTTAGTCAACACCAGAAAATTCATACTGGTGAGAAACCCTACAAATGTAAAGAATGTAGCAGAAGCTTCCATCCGAATTTAAGGTTTATTCAACACCAGAGAGTTCATATTGGTGAGAAGCACTGTAATTGTGGAGAATATGGCAAATCCTTTGATTGAAGCTCCACACTAATCCAGCACCAGAGAATTCACCCTAGAAAGAACCTCACAAGGGTAAAAACTGTGGCTCAGCCTTCAGTCAGCACTCAGACCCTGCTGAGCACTGCAGAATACACACCAGAAGAGCCCTACCAATATAATGAATGTGGAAAAGCCTTCGGCAGGGTTCATGCCTTACCGAACATGAGATCATTCATTCCCAAGAGAAACCCTACAAATGTAAAAAATAAGGCAAAGCTCTTTCCATAATTCAAGCTTTAGACAACATCACAGAATTCTTAATACAGTACATAAAAATCCCACCCATAAAAAGAATGGCAAAGACTAACAGATTTTACATCTTACTCAAAGTCACAGTTGATATTGGAATGAAACCACACATATGCAAATAAAGCAAAGTATTTAATATTTAGACCTTATTCAACATCAGAGAATTCATATTGGATAGAAATGTTTTATCTGCAGTGACTGAGAAGACATTTATCAAAAATATAAACCTCTGAACAATGTAATATTTATGTTAGAAAAAATATGCAAATGTAGAGTAGTGAAGCTTTAAGTCATACATATGACCATAAGGTAAGAGAATTACTGGTGAGAAATCACACAAATATGAAAAATATGACTCAGACTAACTTGTTTAAAACTTACTGGATAGTTTTAATTGGTGTGGTAGAAAAAGTAACCCTCACAGATGAGTATAAAGAGTATAGATCACTCACCTCTGAAGGGGCAAAAAATTGTTACAAATTCATGTTCACTGGCCTGTTTTCAAAACTGGATAAAGGGCAGTTCTCATATCGATCATCGTATCAGAAGAACAGCACTGTTTCCTGACAGTTTACACTCTTCTCTCTTAGTTAACATACATTGGCTTTTAAAATACTTCCTTGAGATTAAGTGTAAACTTTACTCTTTTATTATTTTTTATTTGTATTTGTTCTTTTTAAATTTTTTTTCCAGTACTAGGGATTGAACTCAGGACCTTGCCCTTCCCAGGTAGGTGCAGTGCCACTGAGCTACATTCCTGGCCCTATTTGTTCATTTTTGGAAACAGGGTCTCGCTATGTAATTCAGGCTGGCCTTGATCTCACTGTGTAGCCCAGGTTGGCCTTGAACTCGCAGGGATTCTCCCACCTCAGCCTCCTGAGTGCTGGGATTACAGGCATGTGGCATCATGCCTGGCACTTTACTCTTTTAATAAGTTAAGGTTTTTAGTATTTGAAAATTGCAATATTGAATGACACGATATTCTACAGAAAGTAATAGATTTTATCATACTCAAGGTTAGGAATAACAGTATGAGTATACTATTAGATAACCAGCATAATGACATCTCTAGTAATTCTTTTCAAATTTTCATTAAACTTCTAATGATTTGGAGAACAATATTTTCATACTTCACACATTTAATAATTTTTGTCATTAATGGAAATTATGATGGTTTTAGAAGCATAATAATAAGCTCCAGCTTTCTGAATCCCGAATTGCTGAGTATACAAATTATCCTATAAATGTTTCCATATGTCACCACATTAGGACTATAAAGCATGCATGGACTTGGGCATTCATTTGTATTAATTCAGATATACAAACATCACAACGCAGTGACTTTAGGCATAAGGGAACTGCATTGTGTATATGTGAATTTCTGTATATATTGAGAAGAAAAAGGGAAATACTGAAAAGCAAGATATATCACCAAAATTGATACTTTATTGGCAAATCAGAAACTACACATAGTCTGAATAAAAAAATTTGTCTAAAAAACTGAAGTGTAAATCACCACACTTTATAAATGTTTACTTACTATTCTCCACCTAGACACATCTATGACAACTTGTAGAATACATAAGTGACACATTCTAAACAAATCCTATCCAAGTCTGTCCTGTATTGTGGTTGACTCTTTTTTATAATTTCCTTTAGAATGCCTTCTAAACTCAAAATTGTGTGAACCACACTGGGTCTCCCTGTCATTAGTCTGAGGTAAAAGATTATGCTTCTGTATGAAATAGGCAGGTATGTATTAGTTTGATTTCTCATTAGGGGAGAGAACTGTAAAGTAATTTGCATGCACCAATGCTCCAAGATAACTTAGAAGTTATCTATGCTTTCCTTGACATTGATGAAACAAGACTATACCCACAGGCAATGGCTCAAGGTCACACTTTGTGTTTTCCTTCATCTTTGATTTCTCTTCATTCAATCCCCACAAATTTATATTGGTAAAATGAGCTCACTTTGTACTGAGTGACCCATCTTAATGAATACTGATGTTGTGTAACTTCTCATACTCATAGCTCTATCAGACATTTACTTGACAGTCTCTAGTGGGTAGAGGAGGTTGGAAAATAATGGTTTTATGAATTCTTTTCTGTCTGTGGAGCTAAATATTTCTACAACCTTCACTACAATTTTTAAAATGGAATTCTACATTCAGATATAGTTCTATGCCTCAAAACTTTTACTTCTCATATTCTGAAAGCACATTTCCTTATATTTTATTACATGTGAAAATTTTATACATAGATGAAGACCTTAATTAGTAGAATATTTTTATTACAAACATCAAAGGAAGCAAATAAAATGAAATTTAATTGTATTTGAAAAACTTTTAAATTAATAATCATTGACTTACATATTTTAAAAAAAAATCTTATGCACAAATTTAAAAAAATATAACCATATTACCACATGTCCTAGCAGGAGACACAGTTAAAGCTTCCTGAGCTCTCACCAAGATCTTATAATATATGTATATAAATACATGCATGTATATATACATATGTATATGTTTCCCACTTTTAAACAAATATTAATACTTTACATACTTTGAAAAGAGTTTATCAAAGAAACATATCAGCTTTTCATACTAAATATTTTATACTTTTTTAAAACTTCATAGTAGTCTATAATACATAGGAACTATAATTGTTATCAATCTTTCATTAATGGGCATTTACATTAGCTCTATGTGTTTGGTCTAACAAACATGCTCCAAATACTTTCACTAAATTTACCCTTACACATACAAGTATAGAGTCTTGAAGTAGAATTGCTAAATCAAAGGGTAAGCATATTTCAAATACTGGGAGATATTGCTAAATTATCCCCAAGGAATTCTACCAAAATCTACTTCTCAGAAAATTCCCTTTATGCCTTACCCACAGAAATTTTTTCTCATCTTTTAATTCTCACTATAATGGGAATTTATATTATTCTACAAATTTCCTGTTCTTACATTTTGCTCTTCAAAAAATTGTAGTCATTTATAGTCTCCAGATAGATGTATAATAAGTTAGGAAAATTATTTGAGGGAGTATAAGCTGATTATTTTACCCCAGTATCTTTTTGATGTTTTATTTATAGTGTATTTCACTGTAAAGAAGTTTTGATTTCTAAGTGGCTTTTGGGTTTGACATTTCCTTTTTAATCTGTCCATACTCCTAATTTAAGTTCTATATTTAAGTTTCTATATTTTATTCAATGAAAAAATGTAGTTTTAAAATATTTTATATAGGATGTGAGATACATCTTTATTTTTTTCTCCTCACAATTGGAGCAAATTCCATTTACTACATTGGCTTAAAACCACCTATTGAACAATTCATTATCTTTCTATCAACTTCAATGTCAAGTTTATCACACCAAAGGATCCATTGCAGAACCCATTCCTATACCATTACTACACTGTTTAAAACAATGTATCTTGGTGGCCGGGCATGGTGGTGCATGCCTGTAATCCCAGCACTTGGGTGGCTAAGGCAGGAGGATCGCTGTGAGTTCAACACCAGCCCCATGTGTATGTATATATATATATGTCTATATATATGTATGTCTTGGCAGCATTATCTGATATTTGAAGGTATATTTTCCCTTCATTAATCTCTTAAAATATGTTTATATTCCAATACTTGCAGCTTATATTTCTCTTTGGTATTTATTTACTTTAGCCAATTTGATGGAACGTTCAGAGTAATATTAATAGTGCTGACAAGAAACTTCTTTGCCTTTTTCTTACCTCTAATTGGACAGTCCTTAATGCTTTCCTGTTAAGTATAATGTTTGCTGTTTCTATTGGCCTAGCAGCTCCTTAACACCCTCCTGGTTCTTTTTGTTTTGTTTTGTTTGTTTTTGGTAAGATAGTCTGCCATTGGATAAATTATGATGACCTCTTTCTGGTCAATCTTAGGGTTCAAATGGGCACATGGCTCAATCCCAATCCACAAAAAATTATTTTCCAAAATTTGTCAGCTGGAACTTCTCAGGGAAAATGTCTCTGACCTTCAACAACCAAGATCAGAAGTGTATGAATCTGGAGTGACTGGCAGCCATGTTCATGCTGCTGTTTCATGGAAAGCTATAAGCAGTTTTGGTCCCTTGAGCCAGTCACAATTTATGGGAGACCTTCTCCACTTCACATCTTCTTAGACAATAGGTCTTAGAACCTCACTTCAGAGAATAATTTTTATCCAACTAGTGAACATTCTGAGCTAACTCTTTTTCTGAACCTCTCCCCTCAACAACTTCATCTATCAAATCTTCTCATTTTTCCAGAAATTTGCTTCCAGTGATAATTTTAATAATGTGATATCTGCCTTTCCATACATCTATCACAGCCATAATATGGCTTAGTTAACCCATTACACCAGTTCTCCATTAGACCAGTTCTGTGTTGAAACTGGTAGGAGCAGCATTGTAAATTTTTCATTTTGGACTCCCCTTTAAATTGTACTGACTACAGTCAGTCATGGCAATCCCAAAGTGACATGGAGTGATTAACTCTCAGGCCCAATCAGCTAGCCTGGATCTTTGAATATGGATATTTACCTATTACGAACTCTATCACATTGCCCAAACCGCCATTGCTCCAGTGCCAGGAAGGGAGCCAGGGTCTGGATCCACCACGGGAAGGAGAGCCATGCCTTCTCCCACCCTGAGCTGCCGTCACTCCAGTGCCAGGAAGGTAGCCGCTCAGGCACACCTGAACCCTCATAACTCCCCTTAAACCCCCTCTCCCCACGCACTCTCAGACTTCCTGATTGTGCCAGTCTTTGGACCCACTTTACAGAGGCAGAGGTTGTCATAAAGGGTATTTTTCTGAGTTCCCAACTTTGAACATCTTTAAAGAAAGGGCATGGGAAACCTGTAGTAGAATGGTGTGGAGTTAAACCATTCAGAAACTTGGGGAACTTAATCTGGGCCTTGAAGAATGTGGTCAGTCTGCATCATGGGGTTCAGCCATCACCTGAGATCACAGGTCTTGTGTCCTAGCTCTGTCTGAGCCATTAAATGGTAAATATACCATAATGAAAAGTTTGGTCACTGCAGACATGTTCTGGACTGCTTCTTGATTTCTATTTAATTCAAATGGTTTAAGGGTGATAGATCAGTGACTACCACAGGTGGTCAGTTTCCAAGTTGTGCTTGATCATAATGTGTTGCTGATTGTATCAGTTGGGATAAAGGATTGTAGTTGATTCGATCAGCTGTTTTCTCTGATGTTATGAAGATGAGAATGTCTTTGGGTCATTAGAGACCCAGAAGCTAGGGTGCAACTATATCAGGAAGATTTGGGGGATAACTCAGAGATTAAACCAAGGACAGCCCGACAACAAAAATAAAAATGAGAAAACACTTAAGCAAGACACAAAGATAGACTTCCAGTTCACCAATGGCAAACAGGAGGGCAAATGAGGATGAAAAGGCTGATAGTGAACCACCAGGACACCCTGAACTCAAATCACAGGGAGTAACAAAATCGATCAATCAGGCTCTAGAAAAATTCAAAACAGAAATAATTTCCCAGATAACCATAGAGATGGTGAGCAAAATGAAAGTTGTGATTAGAGACTCTAGAACAGAAACTGACAAAAAAAATAGACGAGCTTAGGACCACGATAGAAGCCATGAAGGCCCAGCATAAGAAAGAAATGGAAACAATAAACACCCAACATAGGAAAGAAATGGAATCCATAAAACAGATTCAAACAGATATCCAGGAGATTAAACACTCCATTGAAAGTGTATGCAATAGAATAAATGAATGTGAAGATAGATTCTCAGATATAGAAGATAAGATTTCAGTCAGTGACCATGAAAAGCGAGGTCTCTTAAAAACAGTAGGGGATCATGAGAAATTGATCCAGCAACTCCTAGATGATGCAAAGAAGAATAACATAAGACTGATAGGAATACATGAAGTAGGAGGAGAAAATACAAATGATTTTAAAAAGCTGTTCACAGAATTAATGACAGAAAACTTCAGAGGGGAAGAATTTGACATTCAGATAACTGAGGCATATAGGACCCCAACTAGCCACAATAAAAAAAAAATCTACACCTAGACATATAAAATCAAGATCCCAGAAACCCAACAGAAGAACAAAATACTACAAGCAGTAAGAGAAAAGAAGCAAATCAAATGCAAAGAAAAGCCCATCAGAATCACAGCAGACTTTTCAACACAAACCCTTAGGGCGAGGAGAGACTGTAGTGAGATATTTCAAGTACTGAAAGAGAACAACCTCCAACCTAGACTGATGTATCCTGCAAAACTCTCTTTCAAAATGGATGGGGAAATAAGACACTTCCATGACAAAGAACAGCTGAGAAACTACATGAATACCAAACTAGCACTACAAGCAATTCTAAACAAGATCCCAGAAAAAGACAATGAAGGCAGCAACACCATGAGGACCAACAGAGCAAATCAAATAGGCAAGGCAAGAAACTAAAAGAAGGTGAAAAAGTAAAAAGAGTCAACAAAAGGCCAATAACATGACAATAATAAATCAGTACATGTCAGTTATAACCATCAATGTCAATGGCCTCAACTCACCAATCAAGAGAAATAGACTGGCAATATGGAATAAGAAGCAAAACCCGACAATATGTTGTATATGAGAAACACACCTAGTACAAAAGGAAGCCCATAGACAAAGTGAAAGAATGGAAAACAATACCCCATGTGACAGGAGCCCAGAAAAAAGCAGGGGTAGCAATCTTATTTGAAGACAAAACAAATTTTAAACCAAAACTGATTCTAGTATTATTGATATAGGATGGTACTGTATCATACCTCTGTGAATGTAAAATATCTTGTACCTGCTTTATGATATGTAGTAGTGACCGTGCTTTATCAGAGCTATTTTTAATGATATTACTCCAGAATGTTCTCTTTCCAGATGATGATTAAGATGCTTAAAAAGAAAATGATGCCGGGTACCACAATAGCAACAGTTTTCTGGATATTATTCTTTTCTTTGTTCTTTTGGTTTTGTTTTTTAAAAAAATGTGCTGAATGTCTATAATTTCCTTCAGATGACTGCAGAACCTGGAAAAGCTGTTGCTGCTATTGATGCATAACATACTGCTATTATTGGTCTTTTTATA